>NW_019392627.1:118083-136536 GCF_000671375.1 Centruroides sculpturatus
GTAAGTAATCCTATAATTTTTTGTTTATAGCATAGTTTGTACGGATTACTCCCAAAAAATTATACGTGTTTTGGAAATGTTGAGTGGAATTAGTCTAGAATCGGTTAATTTTATATAAGAAAACCTTTCGAACAGCCTTAGTCCGTAAAGTTCCCACCTATCGGGCTGCGATTGGCTCATGTATTTAATCATTCATATAACGTAACATTCGCTTAGCGTGGAACGTATCTAAGCGTTATAGGGGGGTCTACTGTACTGTATAATGAGAATACTATAGTAGTATTTGTGCAGGTGTTAGTTGCTACAGGGACCTCCACAACCATGACTATATTGCATAAATAAATCCACTCATGTATGTATCACTGAATGTAATGAATTAAATATTTATTTTTGTTATACAGGGTGTTTCAAAATTCCTGTTACAAACTTATAAGATGTTCCTTAAGAAAAACTAAGTTAAAAATGTTCAATAACAGTTTTACTTTCCTGGCTGTTATACATAACAGAGGGAAAGTATTGCGACTAATCAAAATATGACATCTCCAGATTTTTACATTACACAGCTAGAAAAACCTCGTTAGTACAGTGCTGGCATCTTATTTACAGAATAATGACATGCACATTCGATGGGATCAAGCCAAAATCTTGGGTTTTTAGAAAACTTGGAGATATATAAAGCACACAAAAAGTCACACTGTATCAATTGTTGAGATGTCAAAAATCTATCAAACACCTGGCCGAGACTTTACGAAATATAATTTATGAACATTTAATTAAGAATTACATCTTACAAATTCTAAAATATTTGATATTTATTAATTTAATTTGTTTTACAAAATTTAATTTTTTGTGTTTATTAATTATTTATTCTTAAAGTGTTTGTATTTATGACTTCGTTATTTTGAATTTGTAATTATACATTCTAAAGAATTCAAAAAATTGGTAACTGAAGATCATAAAATCTGATTGAAAACGTTTATATTTCAATAAATTTATAGCTAGATTTATTAAGGTTTATTTTATTGATTCTACTGAATCATCACAAACTAATATTTCTAGATTTTTTTTATTAAAAAGTTGCTGGAAATAAATATATCTGTGGAGGAAACATTAGGAATTTTATTGTGACTTGAATTCAAAAACATTTCCTGATTGGCAAGTAGGAGATAAAAGCATTTTGGAATAAACACATGAATGGAAATAAGTCACTTTGGGATAACATGAGGTTTGATATTTGTTAACAACAGCAAATAAGTCTTAGAAAATGAAATACAGTGGTGTCGTATACATTAAATTTAATTTGTTTCAGGAGGCTGTTTGAAGTTCAAATCAAATTTTCTCATTAGAAATTGAATTAATCCATTCCCAGACCCTAAACAATACCCATTTTGATAAACAGCAAATATACATAATTTAAGATAAAAACAACATGATTAAATGTCCTAAATAATACATTAAAACATGAAAATGATAAATAAAATATGTAAATACTAAAATAAGACTCGCTTCAATTAATAACTGGTGTGAATTATGATTAACACATGTATTGAACGGCAACCTACGAGCCCAGGTAAGCTTAATTGCAGTTATCTTATGTTAGACTGTCAGTTATGTGTTGTGGGCTTGTGAGTGAAGAGGTTTTTAATTTTCTAAATACTAATTATATATATATTGAAGAAGAATAAGCCAAAACTGCATCCAAAAAAGTTTTAAATAGCATGGCTACAGAATTCTATATTTTCCAAATGGATTAAAGAGGTAAAAGAAGACAATACTAAGGCCTTGTGTAAAGTATGTAATGTAAAATTATGAGCTCATGCTGGTGATTTAAATAAACGTGCTTCATCCTCCACACATGTAAAAAATAGTAAATTAATAGATTTACATTCAAAAAGTGATCTAAAAGAACTTTTTTCACATAAAAACAAAATAAACAAATTTGAATTAAAGTTAGCAGCATTTGTAGTTTGTCATGCAAGTGTATCTAGTATTGATCATTTAGGTGAGCTGATTAAACAAGAAACTCCATTATTGTCAAAAGCAATTGATTTGCAATTACAAAGAACAAAATGCACGGCTCTTATTAAGAGTGTCATAACTCCTGCTATATTTGCAGACCAAGTTGAAGAAATAATTAATAGCAAATTTTCCCTTATTAAAGATGAATCTACAGATATTGCTTGTGCAAAACATTTGTCTTTGTATTAGATCAACGGTTCCCAACCTTTTTCGGGTGGCGACCCCTTTTTATAAAAGCCAAGTGTCCCGCAATCCCGATATAATTGAAAAAGACATTTTTAATAAGGTAATTAAAAAAACAACGAAATTAGTTTTTTATTAGTATAATAGCGAGGTTGGGCCGAAGTTTCAAACGCAAAAACGTGTACATCAGACGTTCAGCGCCACTTTCCTGTAAGCCTAGAAGTTTAACAATGATGTTTGGAATGTCCAGCATTATTCCACTGACATTTTTTTAACTCTCCGCCCTGTGGGNCAGACCAAGTTGAAGAAATAATTAATAGCAAATTTTCCCTTATTAAAGATGAATCTACAGATATTGCTTGTGCAAAACATTTGTCTTTGTATTAGATACTATAGTGAAAGAAAAAATAAAGTTATTTCTGATTTTCTTGGATTAATTCCTGTAACAATAACAACAGCTGAAGCACTTCATGATATTGTAAAAAGTTCTTTAGTGATATAGGTATTGATATTAAAAATTGTTTTGTTCTTGCAATAGATGGAGCTTCTAATCTTTGTGGAGTTAATAAATCATTATACACTTTGATGAAACAAGATAATCCAGACCTTATTTTTGTTAGGTGCATTTAGCTTGTTCACACGCATCCGGAGAGTTGCCTTCTAATATTGACTACTTAATGAGAGAGACCTATAACTGGTTTAGTAAATCAGCTCTTTGAAATGAGAAATACATGGAAATATATAGACTTATACATGATGGCGAGGATCCCCTGAAAATAATACCATTATTGCGGACTCGTTGGCTAGCTAGAAGTACATGTGCAGGAAGGATTCTCCATCAGTGGGATGCTTTAAAATTACATTTTCAGATGGTTTCATCTAGATCTGATAGGTATTATGCCAGGGAATTATGTAAAATGTACACTGATGAAACCAATAGACTTTATTTCACCTTTTTGAGGCCTGTCTTAAGTGAATTTGAAAAAATTTGATCTTTCAAAAAGAAATGGCAGATCATTTTAGAATACTTGATGAATTATGCAGCTTTACATTATCAATGCTAAGAAGAGTTTTGTTTTCTGAATTTGTAAAACTTGACATAGATTTAAATGATGATTCTCATTATCTGTCTAATGAAAAGTTTGATTTTGGCTATGAATTTTCAAACCTTTTGGTAAATAAAGTAACATCAAATGAAATTTCTTATGAACAAGCATTTATAGTTAAAGAAAGATGTTCAAACTTTTTAAATAGAGCCTGTAAAAAAGTTCTTACTAGCATACCTAAAAACATTGAATTACTTAACAAAATTAGAGTTTTATCTCCTAGTACAGTGGAACCCTGGTTAACGAACTTAATCCATTCCGCGACTCCATTCGTTAACTGAATTGTTCGTTAACTGAAGCAATTTTTCCCGTAGAAATTAAAGCAAATGCAATTAATCCGTTCTAGTCTTCAAAATTTTTGTGATTTTATTTGTAATATACAGTAATTTTCTTTGATGAAAATGTAGTATCTATCATTACAGCAACAAGCATGTAAACTTTGTTTAATAAAATAGCACTGTACATATCTTTGTTTGTTGTAGTTGGTGGCAGAAAAGTGGAGATATACAAACCTTAATGCTTAGAAGGGGAATCCCCTCCAAAAAAATAACGCTTAGCACTTCATCGGAAGATTCTTTGAGTCGAAGTCTCTTTCAGTAAAAAAAACCCACCAGTGGCTAAGTGGTCTTCATACCTTGAACATGGGGAGTTCGTTTGTGGGTTCACACCTTGCTCAGACGGGCTGGCCACGTGGAGTTTTCTGGGTTTTCTCCACGTTTGTAACGCCTAAATAGGGGCCAGTTTCCCTTAAAAACACCTCCCAGAAGGCATTCCCCCTAGGCAGATCGCCCAAGTGTTGCATTGCCATAACTTAACAAACAAACAAACACTTTCCGTAAGGAACAAGAAATTGATCTAAAGTTGATCGTCTTACTCTTTTAATCAAAATTTTTCTCAAATGAGATGCATTGTCGTTTATATTGCGTTGTCATTTTTTATTGCCACTATGACTTTTTTCTTTCTTGGATGCCATATTGATTAAATATAAAAATCACAAAATTGAAAAAAGAAGTATAACAGAAACACTCGGAAAAACAATGCTTAACTCGCGCATGCTTAACACCAACTAAAATTTCACACAAAATACTGTTACATTCGTTATCCGAGACAAAATTTTTGCAAAATAAAAGTTCGTTAACCAATTTGGTCGTTAACCAGGATGTTCGTTAACTGGGGTTCCACTGTATTTGCTTAAGTCCTACTTGTCCTCCATTTTCAACTCTTTCCCTAGCTCTGGCTGATCAATCCAAAATTGAAGAAATAGAGAGTCAATGGCGGCATCTATTGACAGTAGACTGGACAAGTATTTTTTTAGGTAATGTTCCAACTGATACATCAGAGTTTTGGTGCAAAGTCTCAACTATAAAAAATGCTGTAGGAGATCTTACATTTTTTGAAATATCGAAGTTTGCATTGTGTTTATGTTCCTTGCCAATTAGCAATGCCACAGTGGAAAGAGTTTTCTCTACGGTGACCTCAGTCAAAACCAAATTAAGAAACAGAAGGAGTTTGAATCTTCTAGCATCAATTTTGAGGATAAAATGTTTCTTCAAAAATGAAAATATATGCTGCTTTAACTTTAATCCAACCAATACCATGCTAAATTTTGACTCAAAAATTAATGAAAAAGAAGCAAGTGAAATAGGAGATGACAATTTTTTAAATTCTTTAAACTTTTAATTTTTAAAGGTAAGTGCACTTTTCTTATAAAATTTGAGTAATTTTGTTTTATTTTATGTTACTTCTGCATTAAGCTACTTTTTAAGATTGACTGGGCTACTTTCTTTTAAAAAATCTGGCATCACTGTTTATGTGTGTTTTTGCTGGCAGCACTGGCACTTTTGTGTGATGTTTTTCTGAGGAATGTGTGTCAGGCTGAATCGAATGTTTTTGATACTAGATTAACTTTTAAAATATAATTTTTTTTGTTTTTATAATTTCTAATATATTTAAAAAAATAAAGAAATAATTTTTAACAATACAATAGTCACGATTATTATTTTAAAAAGTTTACATTAGGCTTAACATCAATGAAAATTCAACGCGAAGCGACATGCAATGGAGAAAAATTTCAACATGGGATAGGTTAATATATTTTTTTGTACATAATCGGTTATCCAAAAAATAAGTTATCCAAACAGCCTCAGTCCCCAATTGATTCGGATAAACGATGCTCTACTGTACTGTATAATAAAATAAAAATTATATATCCTGGTTACACACCATCAACTTCAGCATTTTAAACATAGTTATCAGTATCTCCACCACATGTGTATTGCTTTCATGCTTTGTAGTAAGTTCCTTTTTCACAATAAATCATTGATAATATGACTTTCTTCTTAGGCTTCATTGTTTCCACACACTCATATGCCATGGTTAATAGGTAGGGGTTATATATTTAACCAAACACACCAAAAATAAGGTGAAAAAAAAGCACTGAAAACATACTACAAGAGTAATGCAAGAGATGCTTTCACAGTAAGGGTGATAAACAACTTGGGCGCAAAACAAATGTAGTAAAAAAATGTAGTGTATGCATTTTTTTACTGCATGTGCAGTTCAAACTCCAGATCAAATTTCTCTTGAATTTAGTATTTGAACTCTGGATCATTTGAAATTTGAGGTACCACTATAATGCAATACTATGTACTTCTGCTAAAGTAGAATATAGAAGTACCATTAGTTTATATTGTGTCATTTTTGGAGATTACTCATTTTGGAAATAGACTTTTCAATTGATACTCTGCATCTATCCATGTAATGAGATCAAACTTGTATCCATCCTTCCGACTTGCCCTGTAAAATCAGTCTTATCATTTATTTACAGTAAATTTTAAAATAATATACATAACTATTACTGAATTACACAATATCCATACTTTCATTTGGTGTATATTGGATTATTCCAAAATAACTTTCATATTTCATTAGAACCATAAATATATTATGTATTTTGAAATATTCATATGACAATTCATACAAAATGATGACATAAATGGTTCTACTTTTCAAAGCAATTAAAAATCAGGATTAGTTCTGTTTAATTCAGTTTTTTTTATATATGAAAATAATATAATAGCTTCTGAAAATGATTCTGCAGCATTATTCTTTTCATCAATGCAGGATAGCTAGACCTATAATGAAATATTTCCTTAACTATATATATACTTATGTGGAAAAACAGAATCAACTTATGTAGCCAAAGAGACACCAATGATAATGTATGCTAATATACATGCAGCATTTGAACAGATGAGATTGAAAGCAGAAGAAGAAGATACAAAAGGACCAACAGTAAGTGAAGTTTTTATGTTGTTTGCTATTTTTATGACTTTTTCCCTAGAAAATGTTAATTTTATCATTACTAAAACTAAACATTTTTTAAAAATAAACAATTATCTTCAAGTATTTATCTCACAAAACACTACTTTATTGAAGAACTCAACTAGAACACTAAAAAGAAAAACAACTCAGTATTTTCCAACTGGCATATTACAAAATGATTCAAAGTGTGTCATGAGATGAATGAAAATATTTTAATTTCTTTTTCTAGCAACAATTTCAAAATTTTTACAAAAATAATGAGTGTGTTTCTATGTGTTATCAACAATATTTCAGAAGTTTGTTCCAATAAACTGTCAGAAAAACTATTAGAGGTTTGTGATTGACCGAGTCCTGTAGTAATTATTAATAAAGTGTGCTACAACCTTTGCTTGATTGTTTAAGTGTGCTGTCAATCTGAAAAGGTTGGGAACCACTGTTTTAAATACAGAGTAGATCTAAAATTATATATATAATGTTAATAGTTTGTTTTATTGCTATGTTGGTGGATACATCATAAAACAAGCTGTCTTGAAATTAGAAGGTAATAAAAAGCTTGGAATGAGGCTTGAACTTGTTTTTTCTGGGTATTTCTAAACTGAATGAAATGAATAATAAAGAAAAATCTGAAAATTGATTGATTTTTGTGTGTTGCATATTAATATAATAGCAGTATTGAACATTAATTTTTTATATGACTTTGATTTTCTAGGTGTTAATTGTAGGTCCAACAGATGTCGGAAAAAGTACATTGTGTAGAATTATTCTTAATTTTGCAGTAAGAATTGGCAGAAGACCCATTTTTGTTGATTTGGATGTTGGACAGGTTGCAAATATATTATTATTATTATTATTATTATAAAAGTATTATTAATTAATCTTTCTGTACATGTTAAATGCTTTAGGGTCAAATATCTATTCCTGGGACAATTGGTAAAATATATTTTATTTAAATATTATTAAATTCCTGTGTTCATTACTGAAAAATTAATTAAATGGATGGATAATTTCAGGGGCCTTATTAGTTGAACGCCCAGCAGATGTTGAAGAAGGTTTTTCTCAACAGGCTCCATTAGTTTACCATTATGGACATAAAAGTCCTGGAAGTAATATTGTCTTATATAATACACTAGTATCAAGATTAGCAGAAGTAATTAACTTACGTGCAGAAAGTAATAAAAAAGGTGAAACTTGCTATCAATTATTTTTCATTAATATAAATAAAATTTAATTTTTACAGTTTTGTTTTAAGAATGAATACTTTCTAAGTGTTTTTTAATAAACACTTCCTAATCAAATGTTTAAAAAGCAGTAAATAAATTGATAAATGCTTCTGACTCAGCTTATGTTTTCCATTCACAGCATAGAATTTGATTTTTATCAATTCTTTTCTATTATATAATTAATAAATTGCAAAATGTTTTTAGTTTTTAAAGAGTCATGCAAATCTAAAATGATTGATATATAGAAATAAATTTTTTTACCTAAGAATTCAAAAGACAAAAAAATTTATCTAAATAACTCCTCTCCCCTCAGAGTTACAGAGATTTTATCAGAATTGGAAAATTTGCCTTTTCACATTTCTGAAATCTTTCATTCTTCTAAACACTAGAATTTGTCTTTCCTTAAAAGAAGATACATATCACAGTTTAACAAAGCTTGAATTTTAACATACCTAGGACAAATTGTGCAACATATGTTTCCAGAGAAGCAGGCCAAGGCTCTTATTGTTTCTACATTTATTCATCTTTTGAAAAATTTTATTTTGTTTTATTCTTATCATTAAACTAATGAAAGTGTATGTAATAATGTTCATAAGTGATTTTTGAATGATAAATGGTAGATTTTTGTTAAAATAAATGGTGGAAATGATGATAACATATATTGAAATAAACTGCCTGAAATGTTTTCGATATGCTCTGAACTGAAAATTTCATAAAAACAATGTTTTTGGGAAATGAGAACATTACTGGAAAAGCATTGTATCTGACTCTAGGTAATATATATTTTATTCAAAAGTAAATAAATAATTAAATAAGTTTATTGATTTAGCAAATTGCTTTTACAAGGGGGTAAATAAAAATATTATTACAGTAGTTTTAGTGAATGTACAAAAAAATTATGCAATTGATATAGTGTGGTCATACAGGAAGATTCTTTCAATAAATTGGTATAATTGTAATCAATCCCAAAAATATTAGATCTTATTTCACAAAGAGAATCACAACTCCTGAACAAGTGATTGACCATCATCACTACCATCATTTTACAGAATGAATATTCAGTATTATTTGATATGTTAATTCTTTTGCCATTTAGAGTAATTGTATAAGTAAATTCAGTGATAAATTTACAGCGAGAGCTGGTCTACCTAGTTCCATCTTTATTGCGGCCCCAGGCACAGAACAATTTAGACAAAAAAATTTACTTGAAAAAGAATAGTTGTATTTTTTCCACTTTATCAATCACCAATCTCCCCCATATTGGAAATGCAAATAAAATGCCTGATCTTATTAACACATCAAATAATCTACAATAGTTATTAAGTGATGATTCTTTCATTTTGACAAGTAATTTATAAAGATTTGAGATATTTTTCCTTAGCCTTGATTATCACTTTTTCCAAATGAAAAGAAAGGAACAGTGAGGGGTAAAATAAATTCCCAAATATTTAAAATTTGAAACAACTTCCAACTTCTGTTTCTCTAAATACATTTTATCTGATTTTATAAATTTACCTGCTTTGCAAAAAATCATTATTTTTGTCTTTTCCAAGTTAACTATTAAATAATTATTGTGACAATATTCTTGAAATATATGTAATCTCTCTTGTAGAGCCATGACTGAATTTGCCATCAAAAGAACATCGTCTGCATATAAAAGACAATTTATATTTATATAGCACCCTATGTAAATATAAATTGTGTTTTATATGTAGAGGATTGCAATTGCAGAAGTTTGGCCATGTAAAGAATTCAGAAGGTCAGTTAGAAAAAGGATAAAAAGAAATAGGTTTAAGGGTTCTCCTTGAGATAATCCTTTGTTAAATGAAAGGAAATCTGTACAAAAAGAAGATTCTTCTATTGAATAATGAGTATTAGAAAACAGATTTTTTAGTAGATTGGTAAACTTTGTTGAAAGACCTATATGTTCTATTAGGTCAGTCCATAAGTTCGTGCGCATTTTTATCTACAAAAAAAGCAACAAAATATTTTAACTAAATTTTATTTCAATCTATAATGTATTCACCATTATTTTGTACAATTTCTTGCCATCTTGATGGTAGCTTTTTAATCCCGTCTTTGTAAAATGATTTCGGTTTTGAATCAAAATATTCAGAAATAGCCTTTTTTACATTGTTCTCATCCTCAAAAGTTTTTCCTTTTAAAAAATTCTGCAAACTCCGAAAAAGATGATAATCACTGAGAGCAATATCTGGCAAATATGGTGGATGAGGTAAAATTTCCTAGTTGAAGCTTTTGAGTTGAGCAGTTGACGTTGTTGTCAGTTAGCTATTGACAGTTCATGTGGTATCCATTTTCCTAGCTTTGAAACTTTTCCGATTTGTTGTAGATGTCTATGAACAGTTCCATGGGATGAATTTAAACGTTCTGCAATTTCATCAACTGTTAAAGATGGTTCTGCTTCAACTAGTGCAGAGAGAGCATCATCATCATCAAAGTCAACGGGTCTTCCAGTCCGAGCCTTATCCTCCACACTAAAATCATTATTTCTAAATCTTTTAAACCACTTCTGCGCAGTCCTTACACTAATTACAGTTTGATTATGAACAGTATTTAATTTTTTGGCTTCATTTGTAGCATTCTCACCACTTAAAAATAAAAAGTATAAAACATGTCTCTTATATTCATCTGTTACTTCCATTTTAACGAAAATAAACAACTGAAATGTTCCCAATTCTGAACAGTATTATATGAATAAGATCCAATTTAACACTTCAGTGTAAAAAGTATCACATTAGACTGGCATTTTTAACACCAAAACAAGATTTTTCTCAAAGTCATAAAATGCACAGGAACTTATGGACTGACCTGATAATTTGAACTATAATATGTCATGATCTATAGAATTGAAAGCTTTTTTTAAATCTATGAAACATGCATACAGGTTTTTTCATTTTCTTGATAGTGTTAGTTGAACAATTTCATTTAAAATAAACAAGTCAAATTCAACACCTCTGTTCTTGATGTAAGCTCCTTGATAAGGATGATAATATACACTTCCATTCAAAGTTTAAGACTGTTTGTTAGTATGGACAAAAACTCTTTCCTTAATATGTTGATTAAAGCTATTGGACAATAATTAGTTGGTAACAATCTACTTCCTTTTTTATATAGCATTTTTAAACAGATTTGTTTTCAAGTAGTAGGAAATTTGCCATAAGTTTTAAATAAATTAAACATATTTAAAGTGTTGTTTAATATTTGTTTGGAAGACATTTAATCATTTCATTCTTGATTTTATTTGAACCAGGTGATTTGCAAACTTTTTATTTCCTTACTGTGTATTCTGAGATATTGGATCGTCTATAAGAGGGATATTTCTAACTGAAAGGCTATTTAAAATAATAACTGTGTGAGGCCCTGAGAAATGTAATTACAAAAAATCAAACCAAATCTCACTTGAGATTATATTTACAATATTTCTTCTTATTCTGAACTTATTTACCAATGACCAAAATTCTTTTGTATTAAAATAAAATAAAATAACTTACTGGAATATAAATACTTAAAATAATCAAACACCTTAGTATTTCCAGCAACGAAGTATTTAATAAAAATAATAATGTTTTCGACTATTTTTAATAATCTTCTTCAGTTAAGCCACTTTAAAACAAAAACGAACGTAAAATAGAACACAAGCAATTGCTGGAAATACTAAGGTGTTTGATTATTTAAATCTTTTGTATTTTTTGTATGTTGTAATTGTAGCTTAATTTTGGCTTGAAGTAACTTTTTCTTAGTTTTGCACAATGACTTATAACTTTTGTTTAACTTGCAATACTCTTCTAACAGATCTCTTGATTTATTTTTGTTGAATCTTCTTAATAAACTATTTTTTTCTTTTTAACTACAAATAATCCAAATCAAACCATTGTTTATCAAATGGCTTTAATAAACTATTCATTCTCAACACTTTGAGTTGCTGAAACCAATAGTATTTCTAAGAATTCTGAATAAAAATTTCACACATCTAATAAAAACCTCATCTTCAGTAATTTAGGTAATGAGGTGACTGACGAAACATATTTATCAAGCTTATCCTGTATATCAAGTTAAAACATAATTAATTAAACATAATCAAATTAAAACATATCAAGTTTCCTGTAGTTTACATGTCTCTATTTTACTCATGTTGAAATTAAATATTGCAGAAATAGGAAAATGATCTGAACTGAATTTGTCCAACATTTTAAAGTTTTTCAAGTTGTTTTGCAGATTAACATTTAATGCTACCAAGTCTATTACCAACATACCATTTGAAGAAATATAAGTGAAATTTGCAGGATAGTCATTTGTGCAGTGGTTGTTTAATATATGTAATCTGTATAATTTGATCAATTGTAAATAATTTTTCCTCTACGGTTGCATACCATGTTGTTAGATTTACAAGAATTTAAAACTTGAATGTTAGGGCCATAATAGCCAGGAAAGTTATGCAACTAGTTGCTGCAGTTTTTAATATTTTTAATGAATCTTTTTTAATAACACAATTATGGTATACACAGGGTTTAGTTTCTGCTGAGTTGTCTAGATTTATTTTATTGCATTAATGTGCTCTTTAAATCTAAAGATTGGTGATGTAACGAATATTCGGTTACTATTCGGTATTCGGCCTATTTTTCGCTATTCGGCCGAATACCGAATATTTAATCACTATTTGGCTGAATACCGAATACCTAAAAACAGGAGTAAGAAATAACAAAAACACAGTAAATTAATCATTTTGGTATTTAGATTTAATGTTATCGGGTTAGTTGTTTGTTTATATTTATTTACTAGCTGCAAGGACCCGCTTCGCTGGGTTTTTATTTGTGGGCAAAAAGTAATGATAGTGAAGATTAAGATAATTACATTATAGCCGATCTTACCCATTTTCACAGAATGCAAGAACTAGGTCCCCCGTTTCCAGACTAATTAGAGAATTTTTATGTCCAGTCAAACGAACTATTTTCAATTTCATCAATTTTCTGGAACGTTTACAATCATTCTATAATCGAACCAATTCAAATTCGAATACAAATTCGAATTCAAAAATTTTTTAAATCAAAATAGAAAATCTTCCACTTTCAACCACTTTCAAGCCCATATCTCCTGCACCCTTATAGCTATCGAGATGCAACCACCATAGTGCACGAATGGAGACTTGGGGCTACTATCACATACAAACACCATTCATGTGCGATGTGTAGTTTTGGCTGAAATGTGAAATATAGGGACACACACGTCCATTTATATATATATATATATATATATAGTTAACTTATAATACGCACAAAATAAAAAAGAACATATTAGTCACTCATATTCACAATTTATAATTACAAAGATCAGTACACGTACACACCTATTCGTTTGAGAATCGTTGCACATCTGAGGGTCTGACCCTGCCTATCCATCTTTTTAAGCCTTCGTCTTTGCTCTTCACTTTCTCTTTCCTTTATCGCTCTAGTCCACGTATGCCTACGCATACATCATAATACGCCCTCACGATACTTTCGATTCGTCACTTTTCCGTCGTAGATTTCCCATTTTACAATTACGTGACTCATAGCCTGGTGATAACGGAGAAAAGACAGATAGGACGTCGGTATAAGTCACAGTTATGATTTCACAGATTGGAAACAGCTTGGTAGTCCGAACGACCCCAGGCTTTCGCCCATGCGCGCTAAGTGACTTTCATTACAAGCATTTAGCTTTCCGAAGTGAATGACAACAATTGTTTGGCATTCATGGCCGCGAATTTTGGGCCAATAAGCTGCCTCGACTTGTTCGATTATGTTATCAACTCAATTTCATATTTATTTTCACATTTTCACTTTGCTGTCCTTCTCTGTTCTTCTTCCGTTATTTACACGTGTAGGTCATTTCATTGTTATTCACATTTGATATCATCACTTATCACATACTGCTATGACGCTCTTGTCTGAACTGTCAAGAATTAACTGTCACTGTCACTACGCTTCGCGATTGGCGAAGCGTAGTGACATTGGGCCAGTAGAGAGCAGGGTCCTTGCCATAATGCGGTTTGTGTGCCAATTTTCATACGTGCATTAATCAAGCCAAATAGTTTGGCCGAATTTTCGGCTATTAGGCCACGCTCCTGGCCGAATATTCGGTATTTGGTCTGAGGCCGAATATACTATTCGTTGCAACACTACTAAAGATTTAACAACATTTATAATCTTTGAAGATATTTATACTGTATACAAAATAAAATGTCTGTATGAATATAAAAAGGAAGGCAACTATGATTGTTAACAGATAGAATGTGTTATTTAAGTATGTATTAAATTTATTTTAAATTATTGTAATCATTAATCATGTTTGTAATGAAAACCAATTATATTTTATACTCCTGTAAACTACAATTTGTAACAAGCATGGCTGAAAAGGGACAGATAGATTGTCCAAAATGCATACCATCATTATAATAAACCAATGTTCACCCATTTCTGTGTGATTTCTTGAGCTGCATCAATAGTATGTGATAAGACTTCCATAGAGCCAAAACTTAGTTCTCACATATTCAATTATTGTAATATAAGGACAAAAAGCAATCACTAAATAGATTTTTTTTCTTTAAATGATGCCAAAAGATGCACCCCAACTTAAGGAAGCTGCTTTTGTATCAAACTCAATTTCGTCAATTTGTTAGATACAATATTTTCCTGTGCAAGGGGTCATTTGTGTATTATATTTTCATATGGACAAAATGACAAAAAGTCTCTACTTTTGGCTTAATTTGAGTGCATATGCCACTATGCCATTAAGGCCATCAAAAAACTTGCTATTTTTCCAACATGTTGCTATGATTGTAATAAGGGATAGCAGAGACAATGTGTGGGAATTTGATTGGGCTGCAGGGAAAAAATGTGGAAACCTTGACATAGCTTCCTCATTCTGCTTTATTGGTAAATAACTGGAAATGGTTTGGCATGCACTCATTTCATGGTTTCATTAAGCAATCCACAGTGGATTTAGATATTGCTTTATCTGCCTTTGGGTTGCCTTAGTTATAATGCATTTGTTATATTATTTTAAAATTTTTTATTTGGTATTAATAACCAGTTAAATTTTTTTAGCAAGCGTCAGTGGTGTAATCATCAATACCTGTGGTTGGGTGAAAGAAGAAGGTTATAAAGCAATATGCCATACTGCTCTTGCATTTGAAGGTATGTATAAGTTACACAAATAAATTACACAAAATCAAATAAAAACTACCCATCCAGCAGATGAACATATTAGGACATTATTTCTGTTTTATGAGATGACAAGTTCAAATCCCACTTTGGGCACAGATATTTATGTTTATTGGATTTTAATGTGGATTTTTCTTTAGAGGTACTTTAAAATCACTAAGGTAAGTGGTGGGACATTGCTTGTGACATTTTAACAAAATTAAAAGCAACTGCTATTTAAGCATTATATGTTGTTATTTTTTTATATTTGTAGTAAAATGTTTGGTTTCAAATAATTTGTTTTTCTCGATTGGTTTTATTCTGTTAATAAAAAATATTGTTTATTATTTTTAAAATTGATGGTGTTACCATTTTAAAAACAACAAAAATGCAAAAACCATTTCTTTTAAAATGAATTGTAAGAGACAGTTTTAAAAATTAGCCGTGTATTTCTCATGTATCACTCATACAAATCAAATATTATTGTAAAGAATGGAATACTTTATATTTATTATTAAATATTTAATTCTAGAAATTGTCATTTCTGCATCTACATACTATATAAGGACCCATTTAAATAAGGTTCTTTATCATGCAAAGAAAATGTAAAAGAGTACTTTGTTAACAAAGACAAAAGAACATTATAGAATACAGTTCATTTTATATATCTTGGGTGGGTATAGACTTATGGGACTCAAATGTTTTAAAAACATTTAGAGCCCCATGACTTTGTGACTTCTTGTAACATTACAAATGTTTAGAAAAGTTTAAAGAAATTTTAATTATATTTATAAACACATCTCACAATATGCAGATGATGATAGACCATGCCTCGACAACCTATGACCCGTGGGTCACCAAGTGACCCATTTCATAATTTCAAGTGACCCACTTGAGTTCCGAAAACAAAATATAATACGGTATATAAAAATAAATTATAAAACATAAATATGAAATGAACACTTGAAGAATACATAAAAAAATTAATTGAATATAAATAATAACTAACATTTTTGTATGATTACAAAGTTGCAGTAATGAACATGCATTTTTATTTTTTAAATATAAAAATTGTAACATAATTTCAAGAAGAAATCGATAAGTTTGGCAATGCCGATTCATAATTCCTTGACAGACATTTAACACTGGTGAGACTGTTTTAAAATGAAAATACCACTGACCCGAAACATCTTAATACATACATTTTGGTTGATTTTGACCCAAAGCCAAAAAAGGTTGCTGACCCCTGTGATAGACTGTGCTTTGCTCTAGATCAGTCTTTTCTTCCACAAATTTCTAAATTAGTTTATTTAATTCAAAATTAACTATCATTAGGCTAAGTTGTATAATTTGATTATTATAGACCATAAATAATCCAATAATAAGATATTTGGTTAAATAAATAAATTCATTTTTTTATCATTTTCCATGAATGAGCTGTTAAAAATATAATATTTTATAAAAAGAAAAAAGTATGCAAATGTGAAGTGTTGAATGTACTTATTTTTTATTTTTATTCCAGTTGATGTTATTTTAGTTTTGGATCAAGAAAGATTATATAGTGAACTATTTAGAGACATGCCACATTTTGTGAAAGTTGTTTTAGTTCCAAAGTCTGGTGGTGTAAGTACATTTTTAAAAATTTTGTAGATTTTTTTAAGCACACACAGTTTTTCATGTAAGTGTAACAACCATATAGTCTACATATTGGTTTATATATATATATATAAACCAATATGAAGACTTTATATATATCTTAGTTAATGAAAAATTTGATACTATAAATATTTTTATATCACTTTTAAAATTTTAAACATTGTTTTTCTTAAAAATTTCTTAAATTTTCTAAATATTAAAAATTCTCAGTCACAGTCTTCAATAAACGTCGAACATTTTCTAATGAAAATGGCATTTATTTATTTCTACAAGATGATGAATACATTTTAAAATTAAAAATTAATTACAAATGTGGATCAAATTTAAAACAAAAAGTTATTTGAATGAGTGTCAACACCAGAATTAACTTGAGTTTAAAAAATTTAACTCAGAGAATAAAATTTACAGATAACTTGGTCTCAAATTTTTAAATTTTCTGAATATGTGATTTTTAATCAATAATAATAATTATTTTAAATTTAGCATATTTAATCATATTATCATATATATGTACTGTACATACTGTATATACAGTAGAGGCCAAATTAATCATATTATCATATATATGTACTGTACATACTGTATATACAGTATGTACAGTACATATATATGATAATATATATGTACTGTACATACTGTATATACAGTATGTACAGTACATATATACATATGTATTAAGATTTAATCTTTATCTTAATACATATGTATATATGTACTGTACTGTACATACTGTATATACAGTAGAGGCCAAAAGTAGAGCTACCCTTGACATATGTTTTAAAAATGCAACCTCTATTTTGTTCACCATCTACTACATAATTAATATTGTGATATTTGAAAACACCACAAAAAAAAGAGTCAAAACACTCAATTGAATCAAACAGATTTTATTTTAAATCTGATTCACAAAAGAAAAAAATGAATTGTTGAATTTCAAATGGTAGCTGTATTACGTATTATATAGGTAAATGTCTCTTCAATCCGAACAAAATTTCGGTAGACTTTCTCACAGCTCTACAGGTTAAAAATCTCCTTTATTGTTTTTCACATATGCATTTCGGGCAAGTTTTATTTTTCCTGCCCCTCTTCAGTGCTACAAAACAAATTCATATTGAATTTGAATGTGGTGAAGTGTTTTTAAATATATGGGACCATTGTTTCTGCCAAAAAGTCACTTAGACCACAAAAAACAACACTACAGTTGGATCATTTGATCAGGCATATGAGTTCAGCTAACCGTTATTTGACTGTTTAACATATTAAACATGAAGTGGGTAACCCAGATATAAGCTTAAGGACTGTACGAAGATGTTTGACTAGTTTTGGATTACATGGTAGATGACCAACAAAGAAACCACTCATCTCTGCAAAAGACAAAAAGTTGAGATTAAAGTTTGCACATGAACACATCATTTGGACCGAACAAAAATGGTTCAAGGTGTTATGGAGTGATGAATATAAATTCAATGTCTTCTCTAGTGATGGTATATGATATCAGATGACCAGTGAACATGGGATATGACCCAAAATACATAGTTCCTATAATAAAGCATGGTGGTGGCTGCATAATGGTATGGAGATGTTTCTCTGCAACGGTATTTGGTCCAATTCATACAATTACAGTAGAGCATCGATTATCCGACTCAATTGGGGACTGGGGTTGGTCGGATAATTGAAAAGTCGGATAACCGAAAAGTATGAAAAAATTTATTATTGTCATTTCTGCATCTACATACTATATAAGGA
>NW_019392627.1:136857-177644 GCF_000671375.1 Centruroides sculpturatus
CAGTGGTGATATTCGAAATATTTAACAAAGGGTTCGCTAACAGAAAATTTTTCCTTAACAATTTTTTTTTTCGCTCAAATGGTGCATTAGCAACATTAGCGCAAAAACTGACCTTAAAGATATCCATATAAATAAAAAAGATGCGTTCGCAAAATTAGTCAGTTAAAATTTAACATTGTTTATGCCAGAACTATATTTTTTTTATAAATAATAAAAAAGAGTGTTCAAAATGGTTTATTTTGTACATATTTTAATATTTTTCATTCAAAATATTTTATAAACATAAAAATTGGCTTTTTTTAATCAGAAAAAGTCATAGGGAAAGCAGTTAAACAAGAAAAACTTTTCTAAATCATTTATTTTATCGTTAGGTATTATTATAATAATAGATGTCATCGTCTCTCGAAATACAATATCTTTCTTATTTCGCTGTTGATAGTCCGACAGGTGCTCCGCAGCCATCTTGTATTTTCTCGCGCGCATGGGATTGTGGGATCTCTCTTATGATTGGATCTAGTTTCGAGAACTCTCGAGTCGATCACGATTGAACCTCGTTTTAGTCGAGATTGAAACGGTCGATGGAGGTTGCACTAGGCGAACAGAGTATAAGGCTCTAGTTTAGTAGTGTTACAGAGTATAATACGTATATTTTAATATATTTTTTAACAGAAACAAAATCACTGAGTTACGTGCGTTTAACAACGGGTTCGGAAAACTTTGAAAATGTTAACAACGGGTTCGGCCGAACCTGTGCGAACCCGCTGAATATCACCACTGCAGCTAGCTAGTATTCACCCTACTATAAACCCTTTACCTCCTGTAAGTTTTATGAGAATGTCCTGGGAAATCCAACACCAGCTGTTCTCAAGGTCATCCAGCTGTAAACACAATGACTCATCAGTGTCAAATTTCGCAGAAAGTCGAGACATTGGAAAATAAAGTTTGAAGCTTTTTCTTCAAAAATAATGCATTTCTTTTGTTTTTTTTTCAGTTTTAAGTATTTTTTATGTTTAATTATAATGTAATTAAAAATTGATTGGAGAGGAAGCGGTTAACAAGAACATTTATTAGCTTGCGCACATTTGACTTGGATCTTACACACATGACATCTGCTATCGTGAACAATTGACAAAATAAAAGTGTATATTTATCAGAGAATAGATAAAGACTCAGTTTGTAAACAATTTACCTTTTGTATATACAATTGACACTCGATCCATAGTGGTCTTTCGATGACTGGACATAAAAAATGAACAGATGATGCTTAACTTAAGCGCAGTTTACAAAATGAATATGATTAATCTTAACACAACCACTCATAATTAAAAAATTAAGCCTCGTTTAAATACTGGCTCCCTTTCATGGTCTATCCAGTGTTGCCAGCTAAAACACGTAAAAATAATATTAAAGTAGCCAAGACATAGCCAAATATTGTAGCGCCACATCACTAGAGGACATTTGAATTTGCCGACTAGAATGCGGTCGGTTAACTGAGGTGACAGTTAATCGGGGGTTGGATAATCGATGCTCTACTGTAATAGAATAATGGATCAAACCTTTTATCGGGACATACTGCAGAATCAAATGCATCCTCATGCATGTCATTCAATGCCAAAGAAATGGATCTTCCAACAGGACAATGACCCAAAACACAAGGCAAATTTGGTAAAGCAATGGTTTTAACAGAAAATGGTGAATCTTAAGACAGGGCCAGCTCCATTGCCAAACCTAAACCCCATAGACAATCTTTGGGATAAAGTTGAATGCAATATACGCCAGCATATATATTCGAATCTGGATGAATTGTGGTCTACCATTCAAAAAGCATGGTATGAGACTCCCAAATTACTGTTTGATGACTTAGTTGAGTCAATGGAATGTAGATGTGATGCAGTAATCAGAAGCTCTGGTTATGCCACAAAATACTAATATTTTGTCCTAAAAATACTGGACAAATGTGTATACTTCTTTTGGTAGCTCTACTTTTGTCACAGTGTGAAATATAAAAATTTCATTTTTTTCTTTTGTGAATCAGATTTAAAATAAAATCTGTTTGATTCAATTGAGTATTTTGACTCTTTTTTTGGTGCTGTTTTCAACTATCACAATATTAATTATGTAGTAGGTGGTGAACAAAATAGAGATTGCATTTTTAAAACATATGTCAATGATAGCTCTACTTTTGGCCACTACTGTAAGTGTCAATATCATCATAATGTCAATAAAGTAGAAACTCAATTATCTGGTATGAGATTATCCAAAACAGTTGTTGAAAAAAAAAACAAGAATGTGTTTTTTTAACAACTATTTAACATACCACAGAGTATAATACACAGAGACCAAAAACTTGGGAAAATTACTAAGCCATGAAACTAGACTATATATATAACATTACATTGCATTTTGAGTAAAATAATTTACTTTCACAGTAATTGCATTACGGTATTTATTGTTCATGAAGCTTGCACAGGGCTTGATGTATCCAAAACACAGAATCAAACATGTTTCTGGATTATCAGAAATTTTATTTATCCAAAAGATTCCTGGTCCCATCAAGTTCAGATAATCAATTTTCCATTGTAATAACATTTTGAACATTATTTTTATTAATATAGGATAAAAATTTGATTAAATGAAACATTATCAAATTATCTTGAAAATAGTGTTATATAGATTTTATTTTTTAATTATTCTTGCCTAAATAAGTATCAAAATATATTTTGTATACAAAATGATTGAGTTGTTTTTTATTTTAATGGTTTTATAGTCAAAAACTCATAATACAAGATTTTTTGTCATTAGGTTGTTGAAAGAAGTCAAAGGTCAAGAGCCGAAGCAAGAGATAATCGTGTTAGAGAATACTTCTATGGATTAAGAACTCCACTATATCCACATTCTTTTGATGTGAGATTTAGTGATATCAAGATATATAAAATTGGAGGTAGCTTTTATTAAACTATTACTTATCTTTTATGTCTTGATGTTATTTTATAATTTATTGTTTTGTTGTAAATAAATTAAATTTCAGATTTAATAAGTACAATCAAACCTTGGTTTATGAACTTAATTTGTTCCTAAAAGTTGTTTGGAAACTGATTTGACCGAAACAAATTTTCTTATAAGAAACAATCTAAAAGGGATTAATCTGTTTCTGACCCCCAAAATAAATTTTTTTTTTTATACCTTTTTAGCTATATTTCATGCATAAAAATGCCTTCAAATGCAATTATTATTTTATGTAATATAATATTATCTATATCCATTATATATATTTATATTAAAAGCAAAATGTTCCATCATCAACTGAAACTAACTCTGACTCCCTACATGAAATATCAAATTAAAATTAAAATCAAATCAATTTCAATTGATTTAATTTTAATTAATTAATTTTGATTTTAGTTTTGATGTAAAAACCAGAGTTTTGATTATTATTTTATTGGTTTTNGCTCAGAGAATAATAAATTCTGTCAAATGATTCTGGTATACCAATGTGAACTTCATTCTTATACTTATGATTCAGTTCCATGGCCATCTGAGTTCTCCACCGTTATTTAATTTGAGATTAAGCACCTTTAAACACGGATTCATGGATGACATTTATATTACATGAATGTCAATTAACATGGTTTTTATTAATTAATTTGATTTAAATTGAATTGTGATGTGTATTGAAAACCAGTAGTAGTATCTTACCTGCATGTGCATTGAAATCTAGTTTGAATAAGAACATTGTTTTTGAGATATAAGGTTGTTTCATGAGCACACATGACAAAGCAATATTGCATGAATCTCACAACAAAGTTGTGCAATGTTTCACAATCACTATCTTGTATGGACTTATAAAGCACATCTTGTATGGACTTATAGGATTGAGTTTGTTCTTAAAATTTAATGGATTGATTTTGATAAAACTTTGTCATTTTTCATTAATTGAGACAAGGAATCCAGAAATGTAATGTGGGTCCATTTAAATGTAAAAAATCCAGCAATGAATTGCTCAACTTTCCTGGCAACATTTAAAATTCTGGTGGCGCTATCTGTTACAATATTAAAAAACTGTTTACATTTTTAATTATTATAAAATGGCAAAAAGCTTAATTTTAAGGGTAGGAATGGGTTTTATAAAAAAAATTGTAAATGCTAATAACAAGTAAAATCGTCATTAAGTTCGATACTACTCAAGATATCCCTTTATCTCTTTACCCCATTTGACCTTAAACTACCAAAATTTAATAGCATGAATCTTTTTAAAACACAAACTTCCCTGCAAAATTTCAAAAATTTTCAAAAATGCAGGAGTTATTAAGCTTCAAAGAGGGCAAACAAAATTGTGCCCCCCCCACACACACACATCATACATACATATAGGAAAAAACTCTGAATGTTTTTACATTTCTTGACATTTCAAGGTCCCTAAGTCTAAAAATGTAAAAATCTTGTGGGGGTCATTTTTTTTTACCAATTTCCATAATTTCCCTCTGTTATATACTGCAGGGGTGGCCAACAAGTCAATCGTGATCGACCTGTCGATCGCAAAGCCAATTTTGGTCGATCGCTTGCTATGTCTTGACTTAATGTGTTACACTTGTAACCAAACGCAACGTGTGAATGTAATGCAAAAACGCAACTGTAATGATATCGAACCTCCGTGTCCTCCCCTCGCCACTTAGACTATGCCTACGACAAGTCGATTGCGACACATTTTTGAGATAAAAAGTAGATCTTATGTACACAAAAGTTGGCCACTCCTGATATACTGTATAACAGCCAGGAAAATAAAAAATAGTAGTCCATGATTTCGTTTTCTATATACAAAGGTATTAGTGACAATGTCCATGCTCTCTAATGCAATGAGCGCACCTAATGGAATTTAGGCCTAGGGGTCAAAAATAAAAAACAGTATTATGTGCGCCTAATGGAAAATAGATGCAAAAAAAGCAATTTCCATCAACTGCTTTGTTCTTGAATTGTCTCTTCATACCTGGCCAGTACAAGAATTGTCTCCCCTGTGGTCTGCAGGTATGGGGATAGCCTCTTTTATGGTGGCAAATGCAAAGTTCCTGTCCATGTTCATCAGGTACTGTACAAGAATTGTTTTTTCTGTGCCTAACACAGGTGCAGGGATCACTTCTTTCCTTCTGGCTTTGCTTCATTTCTATTGTGATACAACAAAGTCAAACGATATCTTAGTAATTTCTATAATACATGTAAATGATTTATCATTATTTATATGCATTACAGGAATAAATAAATATATATGTTTATATATGCATATTTGTAATAGTTGCTCTTATTGATAAAATTATAATGATTTAAGAAATATATTTTATTAATATTCTGTTTATTTTTTCTTTTGTGAATCAGATTTAAAATAAAATCTGTTTGATTCAATTGAGTATTTTGACTCTTTTTTTGGTGCTGTTTTCAACTATCACAATATTAATTATGTAGTAGGTGGTGAACAAAATAGAGATTGCATTTTTAAAACATATGTCAATGATAGCTCTACTTTCGGCCACTACTGTAAGTGTCAATATCATCATAATGTCAATAAAGTAGAAACTCAATTATCTGGTATGAGATTATCCAAAACAGTTGTTGAAAAAAAAAACAAGAATGTGTTTTTTTAACAACTATTTAACATACCACAGAGTATAATACACAGAGACCAAAAACTTGGGAAAATTACTAAGCCATGAAACTAGACTATATATATAACATTACATTGCATTTTGAGTAAAATAATTTACTTTCACAGTAATTGCATTACGGTATTTATTGTTCATGAAGCTTGCACAGGGCTTGATGTATCCAAAACACAGAATCAAACATGTTTCTGGATTATCAGAAATTTTATTTATCCAAAAGATTCCTGGTCCCATCAAGTTCAGATAATCAATTTTCCATTGTAATAACATTTTGAACATTATTTTTATTAATATAGGATAAAAATTTGATTAAATGAAACATTATCAAATTATCTTGAAAATAGTGTTATATAGATTTTATTTTTTAATTATTCTTGCCTAAATAAGTATCAAAATATATTTTGTATACAAAATGATTGAGTTGTTTTTTATTTTAATGGTTTTATAGTCAAAAACTCATAATACAAGATTTTTTGTCATTAGGTTGTTGAAAGAAGTCAAAGGTCAAGAGCCGAAGCAAGAGATAATCGTGTTAGAGAATACTTCTATGGATTAAGAACTCCACTATATCCACATTCTTTTGATGTGAGATTTAGTGATATCAAGATATATAAAATTGGAGGTAGCTTTTATTAAACTATTACTTATCTTTTATGTCTTGATGTTATTTTATAATTTATTGTTTTGTTGTAAATAAATTAAATTTCAGATTTAATAAGTACAATCAAACCTTGGTTTATGAACTTAATTTGTTCCTAAAAGTTGTTTGGAAACTGATTTGACCGAAACAAATTTTCTTATAAGAAACAATCTAAAAGGGATTAATCTGTTTCTGACCCCCAAAATAAATTTTTTTTTTTATACCTTTTTAGCTATATTTCATGCATAAAAATGCCTTCAAATGCAATTATTATTTTATGTAATATAATATTATCNATTCAGAGACTTAACCATGTTTGAGCAAAGTTTTTAAGAATATAATAATTCTGATGTCCTGGTTTGCACATTCAACCGATTCCCAAGATTGACTGTGCCTCAGTTTTCCATAACTATCTTTATACAGCCCATATGTCACATAAAAATTAGATAATTTGATTACAAAACTCTCTACCATTGCCCAAATGAAGGATATTAGGTGCACCAAAAGTTGTGAAAATATTCAAAAGATGACATACAACTTCCTCAGTCCTTTTTGATTTTAATGCTCAGAGAATAATAAATTCTGTCAAATGATTCTGGTATACCAATGTGAACTTCATTCTTATACTTATGATTCAGTTCCATGGCCATCTGAGTTCTCCACCATGACCAATAGTAATATAAGCTTCATGTATTGTGTTAAACAGTTCATCAAAACAAACCAAAAAAAAGAATTTCTTTTCCAGTAGAAACTGGTGCTATTAGTATTGAGAACATCATGCCTCTTCAAACATCTATAGCAAACAGATTTTTTACTGGTTACATTTTTTGCATCTTTCACTTTTTTTTCAAAAGTTTTTACAATATGTAGTGAATGGTTGGTGAGTGATTGGCTTCACAGTAGGGATTGTGAAATTCATACTATTAGTAAAATATGTAATTTTATAAATTACTTTATAATTACTCTATTTGGTTGCTTGTAAGATACACTTATCCTGTCTTAGAAGCTGAATGTGGCAATACAACAAATAATGATTAAGATCTTGATAAGCATATCAGTAATAAATCTGATAAAATAAACTTTTTCTTCTTTTAACTGAAAATTATAAATCAACACGTGATTGGATGCAGTCATATAGCATTCTACAGCTGAGGAGGAATACTTAGATACTTGAAATGTATTTTTTAAAGCACATAAAATATCAATAAAAAAGAATAAAGATGTGTTTTCATTTTATTATTGGTAAACTATTGCCTTGTTTAAAAAACCAAGTATTTGAGGAAATTAGATGCAAAAGGTATGTCCATTTTAAAAAAAATGAAAAACCTATTTATGATCAATAAAGAAGTGGCATTTAGATCATTAAATTAGAATTTACTGAAAAAACAACAAACCTCATATTTGCTTATGAAACGCAATGGCTCAATGCAAATAGTAACACATCCAGAATATGGATGTGAGCAAAACTAAGCAATTATCAATTATTTCTTAATTAATGGCCATAGTATATTTTGCAATTGAGCTACTCATTTGAAAACTATGGGAATAAAAATAACATTAAAAATTAAGAAAGAAGTTGAAATTAAAAACAAAAAAATTAAGAATTGAATGTCAGTGGCACTCTTTAACATTTTAAAGAAAATCTGATTCTGAAATATTGCATTTCTTAAAATTGTCTTACATTTTTCAACTAGGACTAACATAATAATAATGTTTTTGCTTTTTGCCCTTATACTTATTAAACGTATTATATTAACTGTTTTAAGTTAATATAATATGTTTAACTGGGGATAAATTGTCATTTTCATTCTTTGTTGATGGGAGCCCTGTATGTTTTCATTATAAATTTTATTTAACTTTATCTTATTTATGTCACTAAGTTAGTTCTTTATATTTAACATATATCAAAAAATTTTGGTTTTTAGGACAAATTTTCTGGAATTTTAATTTATTTCTACATTGTGTGAATTATTGTTTGTACGTTTTCCTGAATGTAACTTCAGGTAAATCAAACCAACAGATTAAATCAACATTTCAGTAATTTTTGTTTACTGTAAAGCTTAATTGGTTTTAATATTCTTAGCATCAACAGTCAAACAAAGATAAATATAAATATATATATATTTTTAAAGCAATGTCTTTGTTTTAAAAATTTTAATTCAAATGATTATTTAAAAAGTTTTACAAGAAAATAATTGAAGAAAACAGAAATTCTTCATCTTTTGTCCATATCACACCTCAGGAACAAACAGTCTTACAACAGAGTTAATCTTTTAATGTAGGCTCCTTAACCACCACAATATGTAAAACATTTGCGGTTGGATGGCTGAGCGGTCAAGGTGGCAGCCTACTGCTCTGGGGGACCTGGGCTCGAATCCAAACGGATCAAAAAATCCCAGGAATTTTTCGGGGGTGGTCTGTTCGGATATGTCGGGCCCCATCCCTCACCACCCAGCAGCTCCATTGTGGGCCTTGCCGAACCCATAATGGGCTTGTAAAAAAGAGGTCCTCTTAGTGCTCACAGGGCGGAAAGAGTTAAAAAAAAAAAAAATGCAAAACATGTACTAGCCTAAAATAAAAGGTTGACTCCACTATAAGACTGTCTGTTCCTGAGGTGTGATATGGACAAAAGATGAAGAATTTCTGTTTTCTTCAATTATTTTTTTTGTAAAAATTATTAAAAATATAATTATTGTCCTGGCTTTTTTACTAATTTTATTAATGTTAAATGATTTTGTTTTTTAATTTAAACCTTAGTTGTGTTTTTAATAAAGGTAAATATTTTGAGAAGCATTTTTTTTATTTCATGATATACTTATTCTAAAAACTCAAGGAATAAAGTTCTGAGAACCTGAGTCTGCAGATTCCTGGCAGTCCACAAATGTATTGGGGACTGCCAGGAATCTGCAGACTCAGGTTGAGAAAACACTTTATTACCTGAATTTTCTTGGTGACCTAGGTAACAAAAATATGAGTAACCATATTTCTGGATATCTATTGATCTTTGGTGGCAAAAAGAGTACTTTCTACTATCACCAACATTGGGAACAGTCCAGTTTTTTTTTTATTGCACCATATAGGATAAATATATTTGAACATATTTTACTAGAAACAGAGAATAGAAAGAAATTTTTCAAAGATTAATAAGCATTCTATATATATAAAAAGATTAAATATTTGATACAGATGCAAGATTTGTTTTATAATTATCTAATAATATAACATTCTTATACTAAGTATACTTATATAGAAAAAAATGTTTTTTTTTAAATTTGAAATTGAATAATAATTATTTTTGATGATAATAAATATGTTTTGTGAAATTTTAATGCTTTTGTTTTTTATAATTTTGTTTAAAAATTTTTATATTTTATATAGCAGCCAATTTACTTCATTGTGTCTTGAGTGTTAGTTTTGCTGGAAGTATAGAAGAAGATATTATTCAGACAAATGTTGCAGGCTTCATTTGTGTGTAAGAAAATTTTTAATGCTTATTATTTTTCCTGATAACTAGAATTAAATTAAATAATTAGTATTGTAAGTTTATTCTTTGTTGTATTACTAAGAAAATAGAAATCTAAAAAAAAATCATAACTAAACGAAAGCTAACAATTTTATTTTGAAATGATCATTATAGGTTATAATAGCTCATATGCTACACTTTTATCTATATTTCAACTTTTTGAATTTCATATTACTGAGTGTTTTGAATTTCATTTATTTAAATGAACCTGTATAAAATTTCATAAATCCTATAATTGAACTTTAATTTTAAATTGGTATTACCCACTTCTTCTGTTACAATAATTCATCATCAGTATTTTATCTTGTCCTTTTCTTCCTTTGTTCATCCTTCAACAATAGCCAGTATCAGTAACATATTTATACTTTTTAAATTGTTAACTAAAATATGTAGTCTAGAAAAAGGATGAAAGATTTTATTATACAATAAGAGAGTAAGTACCTCAACTCACATTTGGGAATATATTTATAAATACACACTCAAGTGTGAGTTAGTTCATGATTTTTTTTCTTGCAATACTGTAACATACAGTATTAATTTATAGGTGTAATCTGCTTATCAATTCTTATTTTTCAGTTGCCTTTTTATGGAACAAATTTTAATGTTTACTGTTTGCTCCATCATCACAATTTGCATAATAAAAAAATCCCAACTACACATCAAAAACAGATACATAAATGAGTTTGTAGAAGGGAGAAAACAGATTCAGCTGTTATAGCACACATTGAATCAAATTTCTTTATATAAAAGTTGAAATTATTACACAAGCTTTCACAAAGTGATATGTAAGCATTTACATTTTGTATCTATTTTTAATCCATTTGTCATATCAATTGAAAATTCTTGTAAATTGGAGGGAAAAAAATGCATTTTTGCTTCCAGTTAATAATTTTTCAAACAACTATAGATAAATTTGTTTATTTGTTTACACATTTTCAAGCATATTAATATGAATAGTTTTTGTCTGTTTGATGATGATGTAAAATGAAAAAATAATGAAATACTCATATTATGCATATGAACAATATGTCAGCATAAAATATATTCCTGTGAAAATCTTATATATAAATAAAATTTTCTTTAACTTGAGCATTTTATGTATGCAATATATCCAAGTATAAAAACATTCTCATAAAAGTTTTTACAAAAGTATCTGAATAATTTTAGATTATCATTAAATATTTTGAAATTTAATTTATGATTAGACCATGTTTTAAAAAAATTTCAATTTTTTATTCTAAATTTAGGTTAGAGNCCCTGAGTACCTACAAGTCAGGTTTTTTTTATGCGCGCATGACTTGGGGACTTAATACTCTATGCCAAATTGCAACTCCTGACATAGTACTCCTTCATACCTCTAAGCTGGTAACACAGCAGGCAGTACGATTTTATAGACAAGACATAGTCTTGTTGACAATTAATATTTTAAGGTAATATTGTTATTGTACAGCAACTTTTGTGAGACATTTAATTAAAAAAATTTCAATTTTTTAAATTTATAAAACAAACCGTTCAAACTTTTCTAGAAAAACTAAAATTTATTGTTGTGTTCCTTGCACAGAGGGATGCCACCATTTAGTAGTAACTCAAGAAAAATTCTCATAAAAGTTTTTACAAAAGTATCTGAATAATTTTAGATTATCATTAAATATTTTGAAATTTAATTTATGATTAGACCATGTTTTAAAAAAATTTCAATTTTTTATTCTAAATTTAGGTTAGAGGAAATAAAAATACTGTATATTCTTGCTAATTTGGCCGTTCCTTGCACAGAGGGATGCCACATTACAAAGAGACTATAAACTTAATGCATGCACATCATTCGTTGCCTTTAAGGCAGTGAATGATGTGACCTGTCATTGTCATCCTTTGATATTGATTTTTTTTAGTGGGTGGGCAAATAATACAGCAGACTAATGCAGCACAGTACACAAATGAAAGTTGAGTAGAGCAAAATAGGATGTCTGACACAACTAACATTTTCTTGGAATTGAGAACACACAGGTGATCCCACTTGGGGTATACTAGGTTAGTGAGAATCTACTAGTGCTGTGCTGGTAACTGATATATCAAAGGAATCTTGATAGCAAGCCAAATATTGATATCAAAATTTTGGTTTAGTACAGCTCTAGAGTCCACTGTGTTTTAGATTTTTTAAAGTTGTAAATTAAAAACATTTTAACATATTTTAATATTTATGAATAATATATATAATAATTATGGCATGTTTAAGAATATTATTTACTCATACTATGATGAAAACTTACTGTTGATTAATTTACCATGTAGTTTCTGTGTACTTTTTTTTGTTTCATAGAAAGAACTGTAAAGAAGGAAGATTGCTACTTCTAAAAGTAAATGAATAATGGCAATATATACTTCCTATAAAATTTTAAAAAGTTTTAAGAAATATATACTCATGGCCATAAAAATTAGCTCACCAAGTTGTTGTCATCAGAATCAAATGAAATTGTATGTGTGTGAGTGTAACGGAGATATTACAAAATGAAAGCAAAAAAATTATTTATTGCAGGAAAAACTACAAATGAAAGGAGGTTCTAGTACCCTGTTGGGCCACTTCTAGCATGTGATTTAGGTGGGCATGGTGCCATATGGTGTCTTGCGGCATCTCAATCCACAGTTGTTGCAAGCAGTCCTCTAGTTTGGCCAAACTTCTAGGCCATCCAACTTGGCATCCCAGGTGATCGCTGACATGTTTGATTGGTGACACTTTTGAACTGGGCAGTGCACTAGGAAAATGTGGCAGAGGCAGTCCTGTGACACCTTTGATGTGTGTGCTGGAGCATTGTCCTGTTGGAAAATGACTATTGGGAGCCCTGCCATGAGAGGCAATACATATTGCTTCAGGATGTCACTAACATACCACTGGGCTGTCATGATCCTTTGGATCACTACTAGAGGTGATTGCTGTCGTATGTGATGGCAACCCAGACCATCACACCAGCTGTGGGGGTGATGTGCTGCTGCGAAACGCAGGCAGAATTGAGGTTTTTATCAAGGAGCCTCCAGAACAAACACAGCCATCGTTAGTGCCCAAATTAAATCTGAGTTTATTGTTGTAGACAACTCAGTTCCATTCCATTGTGGTCCAATCCTGTTGGGAGCAACACCACTCCAAATGGATCAATGGCAGCATATGTAATGGCCACTATGATATCAAATATTTCTCATCCAGGTGCCTCAAATGGACAGACACAGTGGCATGTAATGATGGCACCATCTGTGTCTAAATGGCAGACAATAATATGTTCAGCTGTGTGTATGCGCTTATCATAGGACCAGGCAATCCTCTGGCTAGTGGTCTGCCAAGGGTGTTCTGAGCCTGTAACACTGTGTACGAGCTCTCTCTTGTCCACTGGTCCCGGTACCTCCTCACAGTGTTATCACAATGGCCTAGGTGGTGGGCTATTTGGCAAGATGATTATCTGGCTTCTCTCAACCTGATGATACTTCCCCTCTCAAACTTAGTTAGTTGTTCATATGATCTTTAATTGTGACTTAAAAGGCATCTCTAGTGATACAGTGTCCCTCTGCAACAAGTAAACTACAGACAGGATGCCTTTGTGTGCCTTTTTTTTTATAGGCCTCTGCTGGCATTACACAATGAGCCATCTAGCTATAACTCTAATCATTTCCATATCTGCTTGAGATTTACCTGCATGCCAAGTTTCACAGCAATACAACTCCTTGGTACACATTTTTATGGCAATGAGTGTATTTGTATTGGAGAAACTGCTTTATGGATAGTTTTGGTTTAGTTCGATGGGATAAGGCAACAGAACATGTGGGCAATTTTCCAGGGGGAGGGAGTGCTTCCTGGGAGGACTTTCTATGGGAAAATGGCCTGTATTTAGATGTTATACATACAACAAAAACCCAACAGACTCCATGTAAGACATGAACCCACAACTACTAGTGTTCAATGGTTTTATGCAATTGGCCATTGGTGTGCTTTGGATAGTTTTGTATCTTGCATTTTAGTCACTGTTTTGCTCACTTGTATTGGTTTGTATTTTGTTTGTTTTTGATATCTGAAAAATCCCAGTTTGGTGATGATAAATTTTTATATTATATTTAATTTAATAAATGATAAAAAGAATAAAAACAAATTAAAAGTTAGCTGAATTATGTGAAATTACTAAAATGAAATCATCTTCATTTTCACCATGTTCTTATTCTTTTATACAAAGTTTTTAAAATATGAGTGTTTATCTTAAAGTGTTATCCAAACATACATAGTTATATTAGTTTGTATATTAATCAAAATTACTTATTGAAATTTTAAATTTTACTTTTTCAGAACTGCTGTTGACATGGAAAGACAATTGCTTACTGTTCTGTCTCCTCGTCCTCGACCATTGCCAAAAACTGTTTTACTTTTAAGTGATATACAATTTATGGATTCTCACTGATTTGTATTTATAATGTATTTTAATTGTACTGATAAATCTCATATGTACATAACTCATATAACAAATAAAACATTTGTTGACAAAAGAATTTTTGAAGAAAAAGCTGTAATTATATTTTTTATTATATAAGAATTATTATACATTTAAAAAACTTTTTATAATAAACATATTTTTCACATATGAGTCACAACTTTATTTAGTTGAATAGATATTAACAAAGCAAATATAAATAAAGTATGTTGAAATAAAATTTTTTTGAATGATAAAATTATATTGAGTTTAGAGAAGAATTTACAATTTTGTAGGAAATTCCTCTGCTAACAATCTAGATACTTTGCAGAAATCTGAAGAAATGTTTGTTTTATGATTATGAGAACGTTTAATGGATTTAGATTTGTTAGATTGACTTAAAAGATTATATAATCCAGAATGGTAATAAATAGGATTATATTCTTCCAACTTCTGCAAAACATCTAAATATCCCTGTACTAAAGCAGTTGTATCATCTGATGTAATTGAATGTTCTAAACTTGTATTAGGAAGCAACATTTCTCTACTGCATGCAGATCTTATTAATAAAGAATTATTTTCTGAAGGAAATAACAAAAAGTAATCTGCAGTTTTAAATTCTGACATTCCTTGACAAAAGTGATTGTCCTTCTTGGCAACTAAAACACTATTTATTTGTTTTAACAATTGACATATTGTTATAAATATTTGTTGATTGTTTTCTAATTCTTCCCAATCAAGTTTCCAACATTGAGTTGGAATTAAAATCAATGGTTGACCATATAGAAGGGATTCACATATACCTGAACTATTAACTATTGCTATTACTTGTAATTGATATATTGGTATTTTTCCATCTGAATTTTTGTTCTGATTGGAAACAAACTGATTGATACCAATATCAGTAGCTAATCTACATGAATTGTTTCCAAGTACATCAGGATTAATAAGACATTCTTGAGAATCGCATTTTATCTTTAAAATATCAGAATCGGATCGATAAATATTGAGATGTAGATGTTCTACATCTGTGTTGTAATCTTTAAACCATTGTTTAAAATGCTTCTCTAATTGATAAGGATCACAATCAAAATTCAATATTTCAATAAAGTTAAATTCTTCATCTGGCCATAAAGATGGTGAAGAAATTAGTTCTTGGTGTTGAAGGTGATTCAAAACAATTACCTGTTTAAATCAAAGAGATATTTGAATTTTAAAATAATGAATACTTTAATGCAGTGTTTTTCAACCTTCTTGAATACGCGACCCCTTTACAAGTTAAAAAATTCTGGCGACCCCAGGGCCATATTAAAACTATATCAGTGATTTTAAAAACTAAGTATTTAATTTTCTTTCTGTTGAGACCTAAATATCGATCGAAAAACCAATTNAAAGTAATTATATAAATGATTTATTTTGTTAACTGAATGGATTTATTTTCTAGCACCTTCTCTCCCTGATTCATGTATGCCATTAGGAATGAAAGCAGAAGACAATCATACTAAAGTTGTTCCTGTCGCTTGTTGTAAGTAATTAAATATTACTATTACAGTAACATGTACAGTACCTGAATTTATTTTAATAAAGTCTGAAGACCGATAACTCTTAGAAATTACTGGTAAATCTGGATAGTTACTGATATTGAGTGTTTAAAGTTCAAAATTCCTGATAAAATGATGTTCAATATTTATAACCAAAATTGTTATTGGTTTTGCATTGATCTTTGCTTAGTATACATCCAGTACTTTGATTCTTACATTCTGTCCAACTGACGGTTTTGGAATTTTGTTACAAGAAGCTGTTTTCATTTTCTTTGCTTGCATTTCAAGGCCGCCTTTGGCAGTCTTTCAAAACAGTATCACTTCTTTTGGCCCTGTTAGAATTTGTCAGTCATGTTACAACTCTCAGGAGATAATGGGTCTTTGGTTCCAATTTCAACTAATGTCAAAGGCTGTGTTCCTGCTGCCTCATTGTCTGCTTCAACTGTATTTTCTTTCTGCCTCCTGCAGCTTTATTCTCTGCTCAAATTGTATTTCCTAACTATGTTCATCCATTTCCAATGTTTAACATTTTTTTCCAAATCTTTAGTGTATGTTGTTTACTAAATCACACGGAACAATTGAAAATATGAAGTTATGTCTGATGTTCCATTTTCATTGGAATATCAAACATAACTTCATATGTTGGACGTTTGATCTGTTCTTCATTGATTGCACAGACAAAATAAAACTTCAAAAAGCTTTCAGGCCATTTTGAAGTTTTATTTGTTTTTGTCCAACTTGATAACACATTTCCAATGTCTTTCTTTTTAAAAAAAAAAACTTTAAAAATTTTTTAAGATTTATAATTTAATCTGAACCTTATCTATACTGAATTTAATAGGACATATTTTATGCAGAAGACAACTTTATTCTTATTTATTTCTATTAATAATAAATAAAGTTTTCAAGTAAAATCTGTCTTGTTAAAATGGTATAAAGGTTCCAATTAAATGAGTATACCTTAAAAGAATTTTTAGTTTTTTAAAAAATTTTAATTGATTCAGAGACTTAACCATGTTTGAGCAAAGTTTTTAAGAATATAATAATTCTGATGTCCTGGTTTGCACATTCAACCGATTCCCAAGATTGACTGTGCCTCAGTTTTCCATAACTATCTTTATACAGCCCATATGTCACATAAAAATTAGATAATTTGATTACAAAACTCTCTACCATTGCCCAAATGAAGGATATTAGGTGCACCAAAAGTTGTGAAAAGATTCAAAAGATGACATACAACTTCCTCAGTCCTTTTTGATTTTAATGCTCAGAGAATAATAAATTCTGTCAAATGATTCTGGTATACCAATGTGAACTTCATTCTTATACTTATGATTCAGTTCCATGGCCATCTGAGTTCTCCACCATGACCAATAGTAATATAAGCTTCATGTATTGTGTTAAACAGTTCATCAAAACAAACCAAAAAAAAGAATTTCTTTTACAGTAGAAANTTATTAATAAAGAATTATTTTCTGAAGGAAATAACAAAAAGTAATCTGCAGTTTTAAATTCTGACATTCCTTGACAAAAGTGATTGTCCTTCTTGGCAACTAAAACACTATTTATTTGTTTTAACAATTGACATATTGTTATAAATATTTGTTGATTGTTTTCTAATTCTTCCCAATCAAGTTTCCAACATTGAGTTGGAATTAAAATCAATGGTTGACCATATAGAAGGGATTCACATATACCTGAACTATTAACTATTGCTATTACTTGTAATTGATATATTGGTATTTTTCCATCTGAATTTTTGTTCTGATTGGAAACAAACTGAGTGATACCAATATCAGTAGCTAATCTACATGAATTGTTTCCAAGTACATCAGGATTAATAAGACATTCTTGAGAATCGCATTTTATCTTTAAAATATCAGAATCGGATCGATAAATATTGAGATGTAGATGTTCTACATCTGTGTTGTAATCTTTAAACCATTGTTTAAAATGCTTCTCTAATTGATAAGGATCACAATCAAAATTCAATATTTCAATAAAGTTAAATTCTTCATCTGGCCATAAAGATGGTGAAGAAATTAGTTCTTGGTGTTGAAGGTGATTCAAAACAATTACCTGTTTAAATCAAAGAGATATTTGAATTTTAAAATAATGAATACTTTAATGCAGTGTTTTTCAACCTTCTTGAATACGCGACCCCTTTACAAGTTAAAAAATTCTGGCGACCCCAGGGCCATATTAAAACTATATCAGTGATTTTAAAAACTAAGTATTTAATTTTCTTTCTGTTGAGACCTAAATATCGATCGAAAAACCAATTGTGCTGTAAATTTTACAGTACAACTGGTTTTTCAGGTTTATTTTAGAGTGTAAAATAAACAGGCAAAGCCTTATCACTGAAATTGTAGTGTTTTTTTTATTGTAGTGTAGGACATACAAACACTTGTCTTTTTCTTTTACCCGCGACCCCCGTGTCAGGCTTTGCGACCCCCCTGGGGGTCGCAACCCACAGATTGAAAAACACTGCTTTAATGAAATATTGAATTATTCACTGTATCAAAGATCGATACAGTGCATAATTCAATATGTATTAGTCATAGTTTGAGCCAACAAGTTATAGTTGGCCTAATAAAATTGTTCTAAAATTTATCTTTCTGGTTCTACCACTTACAATAAATCATATAAAACTTTCCATCATAAACAGATAGTTATTATGTGCAAATGTTTGCATAACATTTTAACTTTTCTTATGTAAACCGTTTTATTTTAATAAGGGTATCCAACTACTAGTTATAATATCTGATTAAAAATCAGATATAAAATTGGGTGTTGTAATAAAACAGTCGGTTATACCTCGTATTATGATTTAAGCTGGGCCATGTTCAGTAACGTAGAATGCTAAGTAAGAAGTCTACTTGGTTAGGAGACAGTACTCAAAAATTGTTACGAGTTTCTGATTGGTGGCTCCAGTCAGACCAGGCGTGTTAAAATGGTGGAACAGAAAAGTCGAAGTCACCTTACAAAAGAAAATGCTGACCGAACTACTAAGAATGCTAGAAGGCGGAATCCGGGATTGTGGCATAACTAGGTTTAACAAAACTGATTTACGAAACACCACTCTGGCTCAGGACTAACGTTGTTTTAGTCCCATGGTCCATGCAGTGGCGGATCCAGAAGAATCCAAAGAAGTACTACGTCAAAAACTAAAAATATTTGAATAATTATAAGTAAGTAGAGCGTCGATTATCCGAAAGTCAATCATCCGAAAGAATTCCAGTCGGCAAATTTAAATTTTCGCCAGTGCTGTGGCGCTGCAATCTTTGGCTATGTCTTGGGCTACTCAAATATTTTACGTTTTTGATACTAAATTAACTTCTGAAGTATAATTTTTTATTGTTTTTATATTTTTCAATNAAAAATTATGAAATCGAACTCGAAGGTTATATATCTTTCAATAAAAAGAAAACATTCGACCTCACAGGGATTCGATCTAGCGGTCTTGTAGTGATTGCAGTGCCCCTGGTGGTAACATTTGTCTCTAGTTGATTCTAGCAACGAGCGAAGATAGGAAGTCGAAAGACCAGTTAATCTACCGACTCTGCCAATACCAAGTATGAGAGACCTGCCAGTATGGAATATGTTCATCTCGAACTGAGATGCAAGACTTATAACATCATGGAAGGGTTGTTACCAAGACTTTTTCTAGCTATTATCATCAGCAATAGTTCGTCCTCAAGTTTTGAACGCGTGTGTATTTTGAGATGATGATCCTCATTCTACAAAAATAAAAGCAACTACATAATTCCAGTACAGATATTCATTACGAATGCTTTCAATCATATTTAATGCTAATCCGCAGAGAAAGAAGAGAGAATGTACTTAGTTACTTCAATGCGATTCTTATCATTCTGACAGATAATAAGTTATTAAATGTTCTCATTTTTTCACATTTGCTACCAAAATAAACTTAATCTGATTCTATTTAGCATGTCTGTTTTCATTGGTATTATACTCTTTAAAGACATGTTTCACTTTTATGATTATACAAATTCTGGAACCAAAATATTATTAAGTTTCTAAAAATAATTCTATAAACTATAAAGTAATGTTTACTGTTTACAGTTTTTAATAAACTTACCTGAATTTTTTTTATTTTGTTTATCTGCAAAGTTTTATAAGTATTTTCTATTTGTTTCACAAATGTTTGTTCCTTCTGTGTAGTAATAAAGGTTAGTTGCAAACTCTGCCAACATTCTTTATTGGTATCCTGAAAATTTTCAAGATTTATAATATTGTTTAAAATTATAATAGCCCCTGTTAATCGCGCATATTGGGAAACAAAACAAATAAGCGATATATAACTTATGTATTTATCCATCTGTTTAGTATTTTTTACCTCTATGCAAACTTGCTTGTATCATGTCATGAAATCTTGCAAATCAAAATTTCATTCATTTCTAATTAAGATAGAAGACTGAAACTTTGAGATATGCCTAAATCTAATGACAATGCAGTTTAGTGATGTTTTAGGAAGATTGCTCTATCCCGAAATCCGATAAGCATAACCAAATGTGTAATGATGTATGTCTTTAAATGTATAGGCCCACCATTGACCAAGCGGTCTTCGACCCCGAACACTGGGAGATTGGTCGTGGTTTCGCGCCTCGCTCGGACGGGCTGAGCACGTGAAGTTTTCGGGGTTTTCTCCACGTCTGAAATGCTTAAATAGGAACTAGTTTCCCTTAAAAGACCTTCCGGAAGGCATCCCCTAGACAGATCGCATAAGTGTTGCGTTGCCATAACTAAACAAGCAAACCTTAAATGTATTGCAGTAATAGAGGAAAAGCACCAAAGTGGATCCCCGGCTTATTTCGAGAATGTGCTGTTGCAGACTAGCAATAAAGGTAGAAAAGATTGTGAAGTACAGTATTTACATCAACCTTTGGAATTGTTATTATTCAGTTTAGTTTTCTTGTCTGTGAAGTGTGAGTTTTTATTCTGTGCTATCTGCACAATTGCTCATCACTTCACTTCTAAACAGGTAAAAGTTCGTTTCTCATTACTATCATATAGTAGTAGAAACAAAGTAACGGATTATACGCTTTAACCGTTTCTGATACACAATGATTAACGATGCCAACGCTGTAATTCCTAAGCGGAACTTCCATGAGTTCCATCGATAGTAGGATCTCGCACTTTTTTAAACATTATTTTCAGTTCGATTAATTAAGCCATTTTATTGCAAATTAAAATGGCAGACGGCATATTCACAAATTTAAATATGTGAAATATACCGTCATTAAATCATTTTGTTTACATTGAAAACAATGACAGATGACGAGAGAAGAAAAAGAATCCACGGTTAATGTCATCTATGAGAGGGAAGATGGAATGGAAATAGCACTAATATTTTGAGTCCCAAAAACTATTTTAATGAGGTTATCACATCGAAAATGTAACAATCTCACGTCTGCATGTTTTGTGATAGAAAGTGATCATCAGATTGTCGCGATGAACTATGTACAATGAACTGATTGAGTCTAAGTAGAATGTTCAGAAGCAGAGGAAAACGCCACGTAGCCAGGCGAAGCGTGAACCCACAACCGAACTCCCAGTGTTCAGGGAACGGAAGCGCTTGTTGGGCCGTTTGTGAATTAGGCCTATATTTCACACAATAGTAGTTTCAAGGTCAAAAATTGGAATAATGTAACATTTTTTTTTGTCAATAGAAATGAAATGACAACCGATATTTTAACAATTATCAGCTGAAATGCTTTTATATTTGGAAAACAAAATAAAATCGCAATACTACTATGATCAAAATGTATCGGGATGTTTTTTCATCGTTTGGTACGACTTTCATCGACATCTAGCAGCAATCCGTGTTATCGTCTACTTTCGTTTATTTGCAATTAAATAAACGAAGGCAGACTATAGAGAATTCAATATCACTACAGGTCTCATTTTAAAATCATCTTCAAGCGAGAAGAATTCGAAACACTTTTTTAATCTTATCAAATACGAATTTCGTTATCCGTTACGGCATTGGAAATTTAGAACACACATTTGAGAGTGAAAATCAAATTCAAATAATTCGAAATAATTCGATAATTCAAATTCAAATACAGAGATTGGATGTAGGCCGACAAGACCTCACTCGGGGGGGGGAGTAGGTCCAATATCACTACACAGACGATTCGCAAAAACGATTTTAAAGCATGTTTCGAGGATTGGAAAAAATTTGACATTGCAGTGGGAGGGGATTACTTTGAAGGAGACGAAATAAATTTTGATGAATAAATTCAAATCTTGAATTTCATTGAACCATTTCCGATACGTTTTGATCGCATTGGTTATATCCGAACGAGCGATATAACGAGGAGCTGCTATAATTTACAAAATTCACATACCTCTAAGTATTGTTCATACTGGTTACTAATTTGACGAAAAAGATTAGTAAAAGTATGGCTGCTGCATTTACCAGTTGATATATCTTGACAGGCAGTTACAACATTGTCGATCAAATTAACAAGCTTTTTATTACTTTGAACTGGCTGCATTGGGATTACTGATTTAACTACATCAGCGCCGAATAAAAAGAAAGCGAAACAAGGAATTCTCGGTGAACCTTTCAAGCGTGAACACAAACCCAAGACGTTCTTCAGACATTCACATAAATGACTAATAATATTTAAAGTTACGGAACCGGCATCTAAAACTATACATTGAGCACGCTGGCGATTAAAAACGTTTCTCCATTCTAATTGTTTGTCCATGTTTTATACCGTTTTTAGTAATCAATATTATACTAATTACAGTATTCGAAATTTTCATATAAAGCAGACGATAATAAACTTTGCATAACGCCATCTGACGGAAGATTATCTATTCGAATTATTTATTATTTGAAATTATTATAAAATACTAATGCCTTAAATTTTAATACATTTTATTTTAATATTATTATTTTCATTTGTCATTATTTCATTTAAATAGTAGGTTATAATGACCTTTTTTAAAATTTTTTTCCGCTTTAGGCACCGAGAAGGCCCTTTCTTCCCCAAACCTTCTATGGGTTCAGCCAGCTAACAATGGGACGGCGCCCAACATATCTCAGACAAACTACTCTTCAAAAATTTCCTGAGGCTTTTTCACCATCCTGGATTTGATCCCAGACCCCTAGACAGGTAGACTGACACATTACGCCTCGGCCATTCCATATAATTACCTATTAAACACAATGAAATTTTTTATTGAACGTATGAAAATTCTTTAATATTTACAAATTATTTGCTTGATGCAATTAAATAAAACTGAGAAAGACTAATATAGACAAAGAAATGGGGTTTGCTATATTACGTATTAAACCTGATATTGATGAAATATACAAAATCCAACAAGCTCTGGTATCACATTATAATTAATTTAAGAAGTTCCACTTTTATAAAAGATCTCCTTGTTTCTTTTAATTTGGTTTATATCAGTGACGTGCCGTGACATTTGATAGTAGGGAAGCTGTGTTTTTGTAAGAAGCCGATTTCCAGGGGCAATCAGTTAATTGCGCGTCAGTGATGGTCAAGGGTCTATTCGTATCGTTTGTTCGATAAGCAAGTAAAAACCGTAGACTTCTCTAAATGTATTTTTAATATCACAATTACATTCCGAATCGCTAGCCACGATTTAAGGACTACAATTAAAAATAAAATTATAAAAGCTTACTTGGTGAAATAAAATGTGTGGTAGATATACCGGTACATACCTGGTACAAAATATTCTTCAATTGTATGAATATACTTTTAAAGTAAATTATAATTAAATATAGCTTTGTAAAGAAACGTACAGTACATAAAAATATAAAATATTCTTTACGTTTTAAATCTTAAAACAATGCACTTAGGCTGTGTACACATTAAGTGTTTTGCGTGGCGTTAAACGCGCGTCAGCAGCGTACACACCGCTCGTTAGTTCGGCGTTCGACGACCGTTTAGTGGAGCGTGAGCACTGGCTCCGTTTGGAAATGGACGTGAAAGTAATTGCTTGTGTGTGCCTCCTCCATAGTCGCTATAAAAGACAATGGCAGAGGCACAGAGAATTTTGGGTGCACCCAATATTACGAGATAGATTGACGCATGGAATGTTTGTGACGTTGTATCCAAAACTAACACAATATGAACCCAAATTTTTTAATTCTTTTACAATATCTATAAAATCATTTGACGATGGCTGGTCTCTTTTAGATTTCATCAATTAATAGACCAGTATCGAAATGATCGTTCTCCATTTCGGCCAATGTACGTCCACTCTACCCGAAAGCGCGCGATCGAATGTACTGTACAACAACATGGCAGCACATATATCTCGAAGCACGCGGCTGAAGCCCGCGAAACGCGCGTTCTAACAAAAATATATCAACGCGCGTTTGAGGCGCGCTTGGCCAGAAGCGCGCGTTTGAATATGTATACCTATGCAGAACTCTTGGTTTTTTAACAGTGGCGTGCCGTCATTAGAAGCGGTGGATGAACCGCTTCCTTTATATTTTCTAAAAAATAAATACATATTAATTTTAATTATATGAAAATAATCGCACAATATTTTATTATAACCGCATTATGTATCTTATTACAAATTTCTATACTACACGTGAAAAAAAAATTGCTATTGTATATTAGAATATTAGTGGCGGAGTGGAATCTCCTGTATTTTCAGATTACGAAAAGCCAGATTTGCGCATGCGCTTTACAGAGCACCAACCTCACCCGGTTTAGCCGGTGGAAGCCTACGACCTTGGGTGAAAGCTGCACACATATAAAGATTCCAATTCTATCAAGGACCGGTTCTGGGCTGTTAGCCGCCTGCCCACTAGATATTTCGATTACGTGAATAACGAGTAGATTTATAACTTAACCCAACCGATAAGAATTTACTGGTATGTTTTTACGATAGTTCTGTATAGTTGACAGGAGTTAAAAAAATCCATTAAAATATTTGATATATTTATTCCGCTTTCCGATTTTATATTACTCACGGATTTCGATGTTAAACCAGTGATATTACGATTTCGTACATCCCATCTTTAAGGGGATGTAGAAAAAAACGTGTACAATTCTTGTATAATGTTAAAAAATTAACTGTTACTTTGGTAGCATCATTTACAACTAAATTTAATGAATGAGAGAGATGCACGAGGTACAGAAAAAACTCTAGAATTTATTTTCCTTACATTTATGATTTATGTATCCGTTTGCCATAAAAATTTGTCTTTCCACTTTTTTCCCGAGACTACAAACATTCGAGTACAAAATAACCGGTTTCGACTTATTTCTACTTAAGAAATAGTTAAATAATTAAGCGATTAGGGAAATGGGGACATAAACAAAACCCTGATGAAAGAGCCGAAATTTTACTTAAACAAAAGGTTAACCGAACCATCTCTAGCCGAGTACAGTGGAGACTGATTTCTTGGTATTATTAATGTAATAAAGACAGAAATTTTTCCAGTTCAATGAGAGTGACCGAAAAGTTGTAAATTTTGGAAATTTCTTAGTACACTTGGTCTTAAAACGAATTAGTTAGAAAACATATGACTATTAAGTTTAACATATTTAGATTTTTACAACTATAGTGAGAAATGTTTAAAATCTACAACAGCCCTGTCGCGTCCTTTGAGAGATACTAGTGATGCGACAAAAGAGGTATTTGACATTGACCGGTATCGGCACCCTGGGGATTTGGCAGTCTGCATGTATGCACGCTCTGCAACCGTCTTCGATTCCATCTATTAGCCACTCGTAGGGAGCTATTTGACTAAGTGCATTGTTTTAAGATTTAAAAAGTAAAGAATATTTTATGTTATTTTTATGTAAGTACATTTCTCCACAAAACTATATTTAATTATAATTTTCTTTAAAAGTGTATTCATACAATTGAAGAATATTTTGTACCAGGTATGTACCGGTACATCCACCACACATTTTATTTCACCAAATAAGTTTTTATTATTTTATTTTTAATTGTAGCACTTATATCGTGGCTAGCGATTCGGAATGTAATTGTGATATTAAAAATACATTTAGAAAAGTCTACGGTTTTTACTGGCTTATCGAATAAACGATACGAACGGACCCTTGACCATCACTGACGCGCGATTGACTGATTGCCCCTGGATGTCGGCTTCTTATAGAAACACAGCTTCCCTATCATCAAATGTCACCGCACGCCACTGTTTTTAAAACGCGCGTTTAAAAACGCCTAATGTGTACACAGCCTTAGTCAAATAGCTGTCTACGAGTGACTAATGAATGGAATCAGAGACGGTCCTGGTAGGTGCATGCACGCGGGTTGCCAAATCCCGAGAGTGCCGATACCGGTCAATGTCAAATGCCTCTTTTGTCACATCACTAGTATACAAAGGACGTGACAGGGTTGTTGTAAATTTTAAACATAGCTGTAAAAATCTAAATATGTTAAACTTAATAGATTGTTTGTCGTTTGTTTTCTAACTAATTCGTTTTAGGACCAGGTGTTGTCCATGGAAATTTCCAAAATTTACAACTTTTCGGTCACTGTCATTGAACTGGAAAAATTTCTCTCTTTATTACATCTAATATTACGAAGAAATCAGTCCCCACTGTACTCGGCTCGGTTAAGCTTTTGTTTAAGTAAAATTTCAGCTCTTTCGTCAAGGTTTTATGTTCCCAATTCCCTAATCGCTTAATTATTTAACTACTACTTAAGTAGAAATAAATATGAGGCCCCGGAAATAGCCCCCAAAAGGGAAAGATACTAAAAAAAAGTTTGTTAAGTTCAATCGTCAAGAAAGCAAATTATATAAGTGTCGAATCGGCGACACCGGACTTTGACGTCGACGCTCATAGAGAATAACTGGAAAAACAAAATTGTAGATAAAAGAAGAAAATTTAAAATATTAAAAGTTAAGACGCAGTTTGGAAAGTAAAACGAAACTAGAAAAAATATCAAAATGAGCGTAGGTGTCATAGTCAACAATTAAACGCGATCAGAGTCGAAAAGATGGTGTCGGATAAACAATCTCCAGCCGACCTTTCTCGCGAACTTTAAGGAGCTCCATTTACACCTGGAGACAGGTGGAAGACTAATTAAAAAACGGTGATGTAAGGTCTATCCAATTAGCAAAAAACCAACATCGAAAAAAAGGATAAAAGCACCAATTCCAAGGACAACGGAGACTTCCACTAGACTTCTGTTGTGTTCGTGTATCTCCGTTTCTTCGTGCATCCTTTCATCTTTTGTGCGTCGACTTTCGAGACTTCGAACTTTTGCTCAACACTGTCCAGGGGCCCTACGACGCAAGACCAGAATCGACGTCGAAATTTCCTACAGCACAGGACCTTTCCAACGAAAGAATTTATGTAAGCATTATCGTCCGGAGTAAACAGTTTTCCTCGGTAAAACACTTGTTTTTGCTGCCTCATAAAACCTCCACCCACATACACGTAGACCTTAGACCATCCCGACGGTAGGGAATAAAAATCTCCCCCCAATCGGCGTTCTTACATAAGTCGAAACCAGTTTGTACTCGAATATTTGTAGTCTCGGGAAAAAGTGGAAAGACAAATTTTTATGACAAACAAATACATAAATCGTAAATTTAAGGAAAACAAATTCTAGAGCTTTTTCTGTACCTCGTGCATCTCTCTCATTCCTTAAATTTAGTTGTAAATGATGCTGTCAAAGTAACAATTAATTTTTTAACATTATACAAGAATTGTACACGTTTTTTTCTACATCCCTTTAAAGGTGAGACTCACGAAATCGTAATATCACTGGTTTAACATTGAAATCCGTGAGTAATATAAAATCGGAGAGCGGAATAAAAATATCAAATATTTTAATGGATTTTTTCAACTCCTGTCAACTATACAGAACTATCATAAAAACATACCAGTAAATTCTTATCCGTTGGGTTAAGTTATAAATCTACTCGTGATTCACGTAATCGGGCGAGGGAGGCGAAATATCNGAAGCGCTGTATCGTCAGCATCCAAAAAGCCAGATTTGCGCATGCACTTTACAGAGCACCAACCTCACCGGTTTAGCCGGTGGAAGCCTAGGACCTTGGGTGGATGCTTACACGTATAACGGATCCAATTCTATCTAGGACCGGTTCTGGGCTGTTAGCCGCCTGCCTGCTAGATATTTGCCGCCCTCACCCGATTACATAAATCACGAGTAGATTTATAACTTAACCGATAAGAATTTACTGGTATGTTTTTATGATAGTTCTGTATAGTTGACAGGAGTTAAAAAAATCCATTAAAATATTTGATATGTTTATTCCGCTTTCCGATTTTATATTACTCACGGATTTCAATATAAATCAATGATATTACGATTTATTATATCCCATCTCTAAGGGGATGTAGAAAAAATTTTTTAACATTGTACAATTCTTGTACAATGTTAAAAAATTAACTGTTACTTTGGTAGCATCATTTACAACTAAATTTAATGAATGAGAGAGATGCACGAGGTACAGAAAAAACTCTAGAATTTATTTTCCTTACATTTATGATTTATGTATCCGTTTGCCATAAAAATTTGTCTTTCCACTTTTTTCCCGAGACTACAAACATTCGAGTACAAAATAACCGGTTTCGACTTATTTCTACTTAAGAAATAGTTAAATAATTAAGCGATTAGGGAAATGGGGACATAAACAAAACCCTGATGAAAGAGCCGAAATTTTACTTAAACAAAAGGTTAACCGAACCATCTCTAGCCGAGTACAGTGGAGACTGATTTCTTGGTATTATTAATGTAATAAAGACAGAAATTTTTCCAGTTCAATGAGAGTGACCGAAAAGTTGTAAATTTTGGAAATTTCTTAGTACACTTGGTCTTAAAACGAATTAGTTAGAAAACATATGACTATTAAGTTTAACATATTTAGATTTTTACAACTATAGTGAGAAATGTTTAAAATCTACAACAGCCCTGTCGCGTCCTTTGAGAGATACTAGTGATGCGACAAAAGAGGTATTTGACATTGACCGGTATCGGCACCCTGGGGATTTGGCAGTCTGCATGTATGCACGCTCTGCAACCGTCTTCGATTCCATCTATTAGCCACTCGTAGGGAGCTATTTGACTAAGTGCATTGTTTTAAGATTTAAAAAGTAAAGAATATTTTATGTTATTTTTATGTAAGTACATTTCTCCACAAAACTATATTTAATTATAATTTTCTTTAAAAGTGTATTCATACAATTGAAGAATATTTTGTACCAGGTATGTACCGGTACATCCACCACACATTTTATTTCACCAAATAAGTTTTTATTATTTTATTTTTAATTGTAGCACTTATATCGTGGCTAGCGATTCGGAATGTAATTGTGATATTAAAAATACATTTAGAAAAGTCTACGGTTTTTACTGGCTTATCGAATAAACGATACGAACGGACCCTTGACCATCACTGACGCGCGATTGACTGATTGCCCCTGGATGTCGGCTTCTTATAGAAACACAGCTTCCCTATCATCAAATGTCACCGCACGCCACTGTTTTTAAAACGCGCGTTTAAAAACGCCTAATGTGTACACAGCCTTAGTCAAATAGCTGTCTACGAGTGACTAATGAATGGAATCAGAGACGGTCCTGGTAGGTGCATGCACGCGGGTTGCCAAATCCCGAGAGTGCCGATACCGGTCAATGTCAAATGCCTCTTTTGTCACATCACTAGTATACAAAGGACGTGACAGGGTTGTTGTAAATTTTAAACATAGCTGTAAAAATCTAAATATGTTAAACTTAATAGATTGTTTGTCGTTTGTTTTCTAACTAATTCGTTTTAGGACCAGGTGTTGTCCATGGAAATTTCCAAAATTTACAACTTTTCGGTCACTGTCATTGAACTGGAAAAATTTCTCTCTTTATTACATCTAATATTACGAAGAAATCAGTCCCCACTGTACTCGGCTCGGTTAAGCTTTTGTTTAAGTAAAATTTCAGCTCTTTCGTCAAGGTTTTATGTTCCCAATTCCCTAATCGCTTAATTATTTAACTACTACTTAAGTAGAAATAAATATGAGGCCCCGGAAATAGCCCCCAAAAGGGAAAGATACTAAAAAAAAGTTTGTTAAGTTCAATCGTCAAGAAAGCAAATTATATAAGTGTCGAATCGGCGACACCGGACTTTGACGTCGACGCTCATAGAGAATAACTGGAAAAACAAAATTGTAGATAAAAGAAGAAAATTTAAAATATTAAAAGTTAAGACGCAGTTTGGAAAGTAAAACGAAACTAGAAAAAATATCAAAATGAGCGTAGGTGTCATAGTCAACAATTAAACGCGATCAGAGTCGAAAAGATGGTGTCGGATAAACAATCTCCAGCCGACCTTTCTCGCGAACTTTAAGGAGCTCCATTTACACCTGGAGACAGGTGGAAGACTAATTAAAAAACGGTGATGTAAGGTCTATCCAATTAGCAAAAAACCAACATCGAAAAAAAGGATAAAAGCACCAATTCCAAGGACAACGGAGACTTCCACTAGACTTCTGTTGTGTTCGTGTATCTCCGTTTCTTCGTGCATCCTTTCATCTTTTGTGCGTCGACTTTCGAGACTTCGAACTTTTGCTCAACACTGTCCAGGGGCCCTACGACGCAAGACCAGAATCGACGTCGAAATTTCCTACAGCACAGGACCTTTCCAACGAAAGAATTTATGTAAGCATTATCGTCCGGAGTAAACAGTTTTCCTCGGTAAAACACTTGTTTTTGCTGCCTCATAAAACCTCCACCCACATACACGTAGACCTTAGACCATCCCGACGGTAGGGAATAAAAATCTCCCCCCAATCGGCGTTCTTACATAAGTCGAAACCAGTTTGTACTCGAATATTTGTAGTCTCGGGAAAAAGTGGAAAGACAAATTTTTATGACAAACAAATACATAAATCGTAAATTTAAGGAAAACAAATTCTAGAGCTTTTTCTGTACCTCGTGCATCTCTCTCATTCCTTAAATTTAGTTGTAAATGATGCTGTCAAAGTAACAATTAATTTTTTAACATTATACAAGAATTGTACACGTTTTTTTCTACATCCCTTTAAAGGTGAGACTCACGAAATCGTAATATCACTGGTTTAACATTGAAATCCGTGAGTAATATAAAATCGGAGAGCGGAATAAAAATATCAAATATTTTAATGGATTTTTTCAACTCCTGTCAACTATACAGAACTATCATAAAAACATACCAGTAAATTCTTATCCGTTGGGTTAAGTTATAAATCTACTCGTGATTCACGTAATCGGGCGAGGGCGGCCAAATATCTAGCGGGCGGGCGGCTAACAGCCCGGAACCGGTCCTGGATAGAATTGGATGCGGTATACGTGTAGCATCCACCCGAGGTCCTAGGCTTCCACCGGCTAAACCGGGTGAGGTTGGTGCTCTGTAAAGCGCATGCGCGAATCTGGCTTTTTGGATGCTGACAATACAGCGCTTCCACTCCGCCACTAATATTCGAATATACAATAGCAATCCTATCTTTTTTTTTCACGTGTAGTATAGAAATTTGTAATAAGATACATAATGCGGTTATAACAAAATAGTGTGCGATTATTTTCATATAATTAAAATTAATATGTATTTATTTTTTAGAAAATACAAGGGAAGCGGCGCATTCACCGCTTCTAATGACGGCACGCTACTGGTTTAGACTCTAGCTTTATGTGCTCTTTCTCCGATAGAGTTGTAATGATCGCTATGCGACCGAAGAACCGGCCTAAACGTGCGCGAGGGGTAAGAATGAGTTCAAGAAGGACTTTTATTGGAAACTGGCCCTATCGCCATCGACAAAACCCGGAAAACGCCACGCTGCCAGCCCGTCCGAGCGAGGCGCGAACCCACGAACCGAATTCCCAGTGCTCAGGGTCTAGTACATTCAAATGCGAGGACGAAGACCGCTCAGCCACCTAAAAGATTTATTTTACAGTTTCTAAAAATACAATTTTTTAAATGTTTTTTAAAATGTATTCTGTAATCTTTAATTTATAATAAAAGGGCACGTTCATGCATATTTTTGTTGTTATTTTATGATTTTAGTAATAGTGCTGTTCCGTGGCTTCAAAAAGGTTGCGAACCATTAGCCTGTCATCCAAAGTTAGGCCTATACTTTATGACTGCGTCATATTTGTAAACAAATTTAAAACGTACTCAGAAATATGTAAGAATATACATGGTGAATATCGTTAAATAAATTATATTACATAAAAATTTTTATCTCATAATTATATTTATTTTGTATAAATTACTAGATTTTCGTGTCTATCAAGTTTTGAATTTATTCTGCGATTTTATTATAATCTGATATTTAAAAGTAGACTACTAATAAATCATGAATGTATTACATCGTTTCCGGAAATATTTTAATCTTGTCTATGTTTTTACTATTTTTTTAGGAAAATCGATGACGTTCTACGTTCTATTCACATTAATACCAATCTTGCGGTACTTTGTAATGTGTGGGATTTTCGACCTGGATTGAAGGCTTTGTTAGTTTTTCCTTTTTTAGTTTTAAACGAGATAAGAAATATTCGATGCTTGCCGTATCCGGGACAACCTACCCCAAAAAGATTTCCGAAGTTGATCTCTTGGATTTAATCCCAAGAAACAATCCCAGGAATTTTGGGGGCAACCAGAAAGTAATAGGTGAGGACCGACATATGGGGGATGGACCACTCCCGAAAAGTTTCTGGGGTTTTTAACGCGTCTGGATTTGTTCCGAGGTCCTCAGAGCGGTAGGGCAACACTTTAACCACTTATTCATCCGACCGTTGGTTTGTCTGGAACACGAGTTCCATTCCTCACCACCCAGCCACCCCCAGTGTGGACCTGGCAATGGGCCTAAAAAGGTCATTTTAGTGCTAACAAGATGGAAAGAGTTTTAAAAAAATACACCTTACATAAAATATAATAAAGCAAGTATCAGATTTTATCTTTGTAAATATATTGTTTAGCAAAATAACAAATAATTAACTTAAATTTCATCATCATTGTATTTATAATTAAGTAATAATACAATAATAATATTTTAGTTTATTTGTTAAATTATTTAATTATAACTTACTTGTCGAATTTAATATTACTGTACATATCATGCAGACATAAGTAAATATAATCTATATGCTTAATGTGCTAATTAGAGCGCTAAAATTTTATTATTTTTTGAAATAATGTAATTCTTCTAGCAGTTTACATTTGGATAAAATATAAAGTAAATAGTTTAATCATTTATATAATATTAAGGATAAACAAAAATAACTTGGAAATTCAATATTAGATGTGAGTTACATTTTTTATAGACCTGCATTCTTTTGTAGATTCATAATCGCGTTTTGTTCGTTTTAGTTTATGATTCATTAATTTTCTTATTACACAGAATACGAATTCATCGACTTACATCATTAATTATACGTTCATATTATAGTTAATCAAATAAATTAGCTGGATAAATACATTATATTATGAATCATAGCCAATGGTTGATTAGTTGTTTGCAGTAATTCTAATTTATTGGCACTGTGCTGATATTAAAGATAATGTACAGTCAAACTTATGAACAACGACCACTGGCGAAAACATAAAAATGGTCGTTGTTTAGAGGTTTGAGGTTTTTTGAGAAGTCTTATTTTGAGACTTTTGGAATTTATCTAGAGAAATAGATTACACGTTATACAGTATGTACAATTTATTTCTGGAGCCTAAATAAAACTTAGAAGCACGCAGTGATTCCTACCCTTATAAAATTAGTTATTTTTACTAATAGAAAATATAATCTTTAAGAAACATTGTATGTATTTCATTTGTTCAAAAAAAAAGACTTAAAGGAGCCTGCTAAGAAGCAAAAAAAGTCCGCTCTATTCCTGGTTCCACACAAGTTCTTGACGTTCCTAAGTATATACAATATATGCAGTAAGTGTCAAAATACTCCCAAAGAACGCAGGAGACTATTTTAAAGAACTGGAAAATGCTGCAAAGCACATTTAGTACGAAAATTTTATATTTATTTGCATACTTTTAACGTTTAAGTATATAATAGCGAGGTTGCGGCCGAAGTTTTCAACGTGAACGTTCACGTTTTCGCGTTGAAAACTTCGGCTGCAACCTTGCTAATTATAATAACAGTGTATAATTCTGAACAACGTAATTATTTTATTAATGATAGTAACATACAAAAAACATATACATTGGAGGATTTTGATGCAGATAAAAATCTATCATATTTGTGAAAAAAGTACACTTCAATAATCAGTGTAGCCTCCTTTGGCCTTTAAAACCTTCCTAATGCGATCGGGCATCGAATTAATAATATTCCTGCAATTGTGCAATGTTATTTTGTTCCACTCATCTTGTACACGTTCCCATAATTGGTGGATGCTTCAGGCAAAGCTGCATAGTCAAACAAGCGACGTTTAAGAAGGAACCAGATGTATTCAATCGGGTCGAGATCAGGCGATTAAGGCGGCCATTCAAGAAAGGCTAATATTTTGATCCTGAAGCCATGACATTGCCCTCCTGGATGTATGTTTTGGATCATTATCTTGCTGATAAATGAAAGATCTCCTATCAATGTGGTAATAATCAACAGATTGTAACAAATAATTGTGAAGTATCTCAGATATCTCAGTGTAAATAACGCTATTCATTCTATTAGAACACAGCATTCCAGGCCCAAAATAGGTAATACAGTCCCAGACCATAAGACCACCACTACCAAATTTCCGTGTTGTTTGTGCTTCTCGCGAAAATGGGTATAGACTTCATTGATTTAGTTCATATCCATTTTCGCTCATCTGAACCAACTCTATTAATTTTGGACTCATCTGACCATACAATCCTCTTCCAATCTTCTAAGGTCCAGTCTGTGTAGCGTTTAGCAAAAATAAGACGTTTCTGTTTATGTAATTTGGTTAAAGCTTTCAAATTGTTACCTGCGGATAGTTGAAGTATTCACTTCTATTCCTAAGCCACGTTTCAATTCCCCTTTGTGATGATGTATCACAATGTTCACTTATTATCAAAGATTTCTGTTCTGGTGCTCAACATTTTCTTTCTGCCAGCTCTTAAATTTTCGTGATATGGTAGCTCACTATTTTGTTTTTATTCTGGATACACTCAAATGCCCAACCCAACTTCTAATGCTGTTTTCTCAAGAGAAAAACTTTTCTTCATCAGGTCCACAATACTGAGTTACTTCTCACTGGAAAGTTCTTCATGATGATACTTATCAAGTAGTTAATTATGAAGACAATACATGAAAGTAATTAAGTTAATGAACGTTACGTGGAAATGTGACATCTGTTGATCAGTTCTACAATTGTGGTAAAGAGTCAAACATGGACGACGATACGGATTTTGCTATGCTTTCTCTGCATATTATTAACAATTTCATTGTTAATTATATGCAGAGAAATTATATATGCAGAGAAATATTATTAACAATGAAATTGTTAATAATCTTTGAATTATTTACATTTTTCGTCACATCTGTATTTTCTAACTTCTTCGATGAATAATTCCAAATCTATTTGTTTTCTCATCCTTTTCGCTACATTTTTCGCCATTACGACAATCAAACTACACGTAACTAATGCACGTGACTACGCGTCACAAATCCTTGCAAACAGATCCTGTAAAAACTGTATACATAGGCCTAACTAATGGATGTGCCCTAGACGAGTATATGTGTATTTTGCTTTATACCTTACTAATATGTCAGGACCACATGGAACAAAAATTTTAAAATTTGGCAGAAATACTTCTATATAAGGGGAATTGATACTATTAAATTTTGCAGATATGTTATGTGTGTTTTTTTTTTTTTTTTTGCTCTTTTCGCCCTATGGGCACTTTTACAAGCCCGGGCGGCCGGGCGGTAAAGGACGGGGGCCGACATATTCAGTCGGATCATCCCCCGAAAATTCCTGGGGATTTTTCGACCCGTTCGGATTCGATCCCAGATCCCCCAGAGCAATAGGCTGCCACCTTGACAGCTCGGCCATCCGGCCGTCTAGGTCAAAGAGTGGGGAGATAGAAGAGGTCACGTGTCATATTTCGGATGGGGCCGGACTTAATGAAAATTTTAATTGTTCTTGGCATTTATAATATTTAAAAAACTAAATTCTACCCTCAAAATTTTGCCTTTTTGTTATAATTAATAGTAATATTATAAAAGTTTTTAAAATAAAATCTCCTAACAGCCGGAAAAGTTACGTAACTGGTTGCTAGAGTTTCTATTTATTAAAAATAACACAAGTTAAACAAGATAAAGAATTTATTGCATCATTTCGGATATTTTAAAATAAATTACAAATTTTAAAAGAACACATTCAAATATTTTAATACATAACATATTAACTTTATTCTACATTTCGCTGAATAATGATCAATTTTAATTTCCAATTTCTTGAGAAAGTTGTCGATCATCTTTGATTAATGAGAATGATTTGAAGGATGAGCATTTCTTTACGTTTAATTTTTCCATTTATTTGAAATTTTGCCAACTTTCCTGTCTTCAAATTAAAAAAAAAAAATTATTTCTTCAAACAAAAGCTATAAACTAGCATTTTGATCCTATTCTATTTAAAAATTTTTTAAATCTAAATTTTTTTGTTTACAAATAATCTATTTCGGAGTTCCATTTAATTTCAAATATGAAATACATATAAATAAGAGACAGCGTTGTAAATTTATCTAAAATATTTTACCGAATAACTCGAAAAGATACTTCTAGAAAATTTCCGAATGGTCGGTTTTCTAGAAGAAAACATTTGCGCCAATCACACAACCGCTTTGTTTATCAAAATATTCGCGCCAATCACATATTCAGTTGTATCACGCAACGAAGTTCCGCTAGGGCATGTGCGTCAATGAACTCGATTTCTGTCTACAATCTCTTCTGGAAAGTTCCTGCACTGTAATTTCTCGAAAATAATTTATTTGTTTACGCACGTTTTCTTATTTCCGATAACTTTCTAAAGGTAAATAATAGAATTTTTTTTATTTTTTAAAATATGCAAAGCTTTAAATTTTATATATTATTATTTTACGTTCTAATTTTATCCTTTACACGATCGTATTGTGTGCATTGCGTAAAGTGTTGTTATGGTTAATATTATTGGACGTCGTGAATCATCATTTTAAAAGTAACCAATGAAAATCAATATATTAAAATTCCTTGTTATTGTCGATGAGAGCGTAGTGTATCTCTAGAGAATTGTGGGTAATTCTAATTTAGAATTCAGATGACAAGTTGTCGTTTTTCGATCTAGTGTAAAGTAAGTTTTGTTAAATAAAAAACATCTTTTTATTAATAAATTGTATATTAAATTTTAACACTGACGAGTTTTGAAAGGTGTATACGTGAAATAGCGGTAAATACTTTAATTATTATTATCCAATAGCCTTATTTCATATCAGAACTATTAAATACGCTCGTAATCTTTCGATTTCGTCATTTGTTATTTAATTTCATATTTCATGTATTAATATGGAAATATTCACTAGCCATTTATAATTTGTTATGTATTTTATTAGATTGAACGAATATGTGGGTGTCGAAATGCGAATTTATTCAATGAGATAAAACTAATAAGTCTTCTCTGATCATGTTTCTTCCTCTTAATTGCGTCATTTTGCCTTTTCGGGATTTAATAACGTAACGAAAACATTAAATTGAAATCCTTTAATGGTAAATGCCGAGAAAAAGAATAAAAAAACACTAGATACTAGACATATGTAATCTTTTCATTTTTGTTACAAAGAAGACTTCAATTGCACATTTATATACAGCATACATTAAATATTATACTTAAAAATTGTAAATAGTATATTAAAATAAACAAATTTTTACATTAAAAGTCAAAAGTAGCATTAAACTTTTTCAAAAAAAAAAAAAAAAAAAAAGGCCTTGTTTTAATAGAATTATTATGAATAAACAAAACAACCTAGCCATTAAAATTTAAATATTGCTTTTTATGTTATATAGTAATATATATTGTAAATAAACATGGCNTAGTTTAAAATATGCAGAATGCCATTTGATCTCTCACTAACTTTTCCTGTTCTTACATTTCAGAACTGAGAAGAGAAAATGGCAGAATTGGACGAACGGCTGTGCCGGTTACAAAATGAATTCAAAAAATTGAGAGTCGACTCCGGAGGGTAAGTGGACCCGACGTTGATCGGACGCAATTGCCCGGGCTGACGTGCGAACTTTCCGCCTTTTCCAGGGCCAGAAGACACGGAAAGTCGCCCAAGTACGGTGCCTCGACCAGACATGGGGCCAAGGACTGCGTCCCCAACAAGACGTCGAGAAGTGCAGCCCTTCGACACCTTGCTTGCCCCGAAGCCGTCCACCGTCTCTTTCAGATTCCGGACCGTCCTACCCGGACAGACGGAGGTGCCACACACACGGGTTTTGGGAGGGAGGAAGGGAGGCCATCCAGTGGCCCGTCGGGAGCCGAGACGTCGGACGGAGGAGAAAAGAGTCGTGAGCTGACATGTTCTCGACAGGCAAGAATGGACGATGTCACTGTCGACGAATTGGCAGGATATTTCGACAATCTGGTATACATCCCGCGTAAGATGTCACACATGGCAGAGATGATGTACACGTAGAAACTGGTCCCGAGGAAATTTACAAAAAACTCTTTATTTGGAAATACATCTGTATTACAATCGTCGATAGCAATAAAATGACAATTTAAATCACCTTTCTTAAAAAATTCTATAAAGTGCCGACGACAGTTCGCTCTCCGGGTTAGCGTAGAAGGCACCTCGGATAACATAAAGAGCAATAAATTAGGACATTGTGGGCGCACGCGTGGACAAAAATACTTCTTAAGTACCATTCGTTAGTAAAGTTAAAAAAAATAGTTTTTCGGAAGGAGGCCGAACTTTTTTTTTTTTTTTTTTTTTTTGTAAAGGATAGCCAGTTACTTTGTCTGTCCTTTATTGACTTTAGAAAGGAAGTACTTTGTCCTATATTCTGGAATTAAAAGTAATCAATACAAGATTAATTTTAAAATAATAAAATTTAAATTAACCATTACTAGTATGAAACAAATAGCATTGCTTGTACAGATATATTGGATAATTGTTTAGATTTTCCTGAAAACATAAAAACTGATAAACTTCTGCTGGAGTTTGCAAATAACAATTATGTATTTTTAAAGTTGTATCTTTTGCAATGTCTTTTTAAGTTTTTCAGAAAATATGTAATAATAATAAAAATTGTGAAATTTTAATTCATTTGAAAGTTAATTCTGCCTATGTAATGCTAAAGCTAGTTTTCTAGGTATTTGCCTTGGATCTAGCTTAGGGAAATTATAGTAATTCTTTAGATCATTTTCTTTCCTGATAGTGGACATCATCATCTGTATCCATTTATGTCTTTATCCTCTTTATACTTTTTGACAGGGCTATTTAATTATATAGCATATTAAAAATGGGCAGAATTCTCAACTATTGATATTATCACATCTGGCTATCTTGTTACAGTCGGAGAACACTGCCTATGCATTGCTTTCAGCATTGCCAATTTTTTGTGTGAAAACCTATGAATGGACTTTAAATCCACCTAAAAACTGAAACAAATTCTCCCTAAATAGTTTTGTTCCATGTGCAATACATATAAAAACAAATGTCTTTTGACCATCCAAAGAAACACAAATTTTCACTTCAGGATGTAGACAGCATGGGCACAGTTGAGCAAACTGCTCCAGATCTGTCCACAAAATTCACGCATAAGAAGTTATGAGTTATGTGGCTGTTGGAAGTTCCTACTCATTGCTGAAACTTCACTAACTAATATTGATAAACTACATTTCCTCCTAAACTATTTCTCTCCCTAAATTTTCTCCATCCTGCTGATTTCCCCATAACCTAAGTTGGTACCACTGATATCCTTACTTATGACAGTACAGTCGACCCCCCCATAACACTGTTGATAATTCCATTTTATATGAATTCCATGTTGTACGAGTCACTTAGATTTTACAAATGTGTGTGCTAGGCTGTGAACGGCTCACGTATTTATAAAATCTAAGTGATTCATACAACATGGAATTCATATAAAATGGAATTATCAACAGTGTTGTAGGGGGTTGACTGTACCTATAATTGTTATCTAAATATATCATCTTATTTATAGTATTCTTAGTGTTCATTAGATCTATATTTATTAGGCTAGTTACCTAACTTGCAATTCTACGAGCATTGTTTATAGACTTGTCCAACTGCCCTGATTTTATTAAATTATTCTGCTTGACATCTGTTGTTGTTAGCTAATTGTAAGTCCAGTTAGGTTATTTTAGGTTTAATAGGTTAACTAATAATTTAGTATAACTGAATCCAAAATGTAATATTCTAAAGCAAGGGTCACCAAACTTTTTTAACCATCGACCCCCAATCACTTTCCAAAGCCTCACATTGACCCCCACCGTAAAGTTTTATTACAAGTGTATGTGTATGAGCGAAAAAAAAAACGCTGTGGTCTCTGTCTAAGCAAAAAAAAAAAAAGGTTGTGACCCCTTAGCCACATCGACCCCCTAGCCGCATCGACCACTTTGGCGACCCCTGTTCTAAAGTGTAAAGTGGCGGTGTGGAACACTTAATTCAAATATTGTCTCAATGGATTAAGTTACAATGGTCAAATGAAAAATTTCTAATATTCTTTATTCAAGCTTTGCAAACTTGGCAATCTTAGTTTCAATTCATTTACATTCAAAAGTATAAATTACTTTCAATGCTATTGCCTCACTTAAAATTGATATGCAGGCAGGGCCAGTTTTGGACTGTTGGCTGCCTATATTTGGCTACTTCTATCAATGCTGGTTGTGAGTAAATTCATAACCTAATCCAACCCATAAGAACGTACTGGTATATTTATGACTATTTCATATAGTTTACAGGAATTTTAAAAAATTTATAAAAGTATTATAAAATATACATATATAAAATTAAAATAAAAAAAAATA
>NW_019392627.1:178567-192046 GCF_000671375.1 Centruroides sculpturatus
AGGCGAGGAATTTTTCAAGGAGATTCCTTGAGTCCTCTCTGGTTCTGCCTAGCCCTGAACCCATTATCCAACATGTTAAACAACACGCATTATGGTTACAATATCAGACATGAAAAAACAACATAGTTTATGCTGTCACATCTCATGTACATGGACGACATAAAACTTTATGAATCCACACAGAAACAACTTCATCAACTCCTACAAATCACACACTCATACACTAAGGACATACAAATGAAGTTTGGCCTAGACAAATGCAAAAAACTTCACATAGAAAAAGGAATCCTGAAGAAAGGCGATTTTGCACTTGGAAATAGAGATGTTATTGAATCCATGGAAGAGGATGAGTTATATAAGTATTTAGGATTCCAACAGGCCAAACTAACAGAACATACACAAATAAAGCAAAGATTAATTATTAAAGAATACCGAAGTAGGTTAAATGCTATCCTCAGAACACAGTTAAATGCAAAACACACAGTTAAAGCAATAAACACATATGTCATCCCAGTACTCACATACTGTTTTGGAGTTATACATTGGACTCGCACAGATCTCGAGCAACTCCAAAAGAAAACAAGAAGAACAGCACTTACTAAGTGTAATCATCATCATCCTAAATCCGCCACAGAAAGATTAAAACCCTTCCACATAAGGATGGTGGACATGGCCTGATTGACATAGTTAACCTTCACTACAAACAAATACAGTCACTGCAAGAGTTTTTCTACAAAAAAACAAGAAACATCACAGTTACATAAAGCAGTAACTCTAGCAGACTCAAATAACACACCATTAAACTTACATTCACATCATACAGGCAAGACACAACACATAAAAAGCATAGACACCATCAAGCAATCGTGGGCTCGAAAGGCACTCCACGGCAGGCATCCTTATGACCTGGCCCGGGATTTTGTTGACAAAACTGCGTCAAACAGCTGGTTAGATCGGGGATGTCTCTTTGGGGAGATGGAAGGATTCATGATTGCCATACAGGATCAGGTCATAAATACTAAAAACTACAGAAAACACATACTCAAAGATGCAACACTCACAAATGATACATGCAGAAAATGTCACATCATGCCAGAAACTATACAACACATTACATCTGGGTGCAAGCTCTTGGCACAGACAGATTATTTACACAGACATAATCAAGTTGTAAATGTAATACACCAAGAGCTTCCAAACAAACACAAATTATTAGACATCATGAACCATACTACAAATACATTCCACAGACAGTATTGAAAACAACACGCACAAACTGTACTACGACAGAGCCATAATCACAGATAAAACAATTTACCACAACAGACCAGACAGCACACTCATTGACAAACACAATAAAATCATTTACATTATAGACATAGCCATTCCAAACACTCACAATGTACAAAACACATGTACTGAAAAAATCAGCAAGTACAGTCGACCCCCCTATAATATGGTAGATATGTTCTGTTCTTTATGAATCCATTTTGTACGAGTCTTTGCCAATCACAGCCCGGCACGTGTGCAGTTTACGGACTATGGCTGTTTGAAAGATTTTCTTTCATAAAATTAATCGATTAAAATACGTATACTTTTTTGGGAATAATCTATATAAACTATGCTATAAACAAAAAATTGTAGGATTACTTACCGAGTGTGCACCGTTCAACATTGCCATTGCTTAAGCTTGTTTTCGTCGTGGAGCAGCGCACCAAACGGCGATCGCGATTTCTGATAAGTTATTTTTCTGCAAAAACTTTATTGAATTTTGGAGACATCATTAATATAAATAATTTTTATGGCCGTTGAATAAGAAATGTTTCTTTCACAAGAAATGTATAAAATTAGTGCTGTATTAGACTTACTGTACCNATTAAAAATACTTATTTTAAAAAATTTTCAGAAGAAAAAAAAATAAAATTAATAATTGAGACAGATTTGAACCCTGAATGACTTGGCAGTAGCCAAGAATGCTATTGACTGAGCTGCCAATCTAGCAAAATTTATTAGTACTTAAACTGAGTTAAAATTTTTAAAGGTCTTTTTCTGAAAATTGGCTGGCCATTGTGCTTTCTTGTTTTGAGGGTTGAACACTCAAAAGGAGTACTACCTATGTACCAAGTCTCATCCCAAAGTGAATTTCCCACTTTGTGCTCTCCCCTTGTTAGTATTTTAATCCTCAGAAGTTGGTACTGATTATTTTAAAAGATTTTTAGAGAAAAAATCCAAGTTTTTTTTAGTGTATACACAAAATACTGTCTTTTACGATAAAATTGATTATCTTGATATATTTTTTAAAAACATTTTAATAAAATATAATCTCAATAGATTTCAAAGAACTCAAAGTACTGTTAAACTTTCAAAGCTTTATCTTGATAATTTGTAAAATACTTTCAAAATGAATGATAAATTTGTTTCATTACTAATAGTGGATATTTTTGTTTTTCATCTGATGTTTATTCTTTCTGTAATTAAAATGTATATCTTTTTCTAAGGAATTTTTGAAATAGCTTCTTTGCAGAAAATTAACTATTTATTAATTACATTAATTAATTACAGAAATAAGTAATACGAAATGAATTGATTAGTTCTAAACCCAGTGACAGCCTTGATTAATCAAGCTATTTCATGCTACAACTGATAATTATAAATTAAGTAATTTGGTACTAGAGGTAGACACTTATTAGTTCTCTGTTAAGTGACTCTATATTTGTATTATCCATAAGACATCTTAGTTAGTAGTTCTATGTTTTTTACATTCAATTTCGATGAATTGAATCTGACAATAAGATATGATAGTCTCAAATAACATTTTATCAAGTAATAAATTAGCTCCTTAAAAATGATTAGTTGTTCCTTACAGATGAAATTGAATGGTAAATGGTAATTGAATGGTTAAACTAGAAATCTATTTTTGAATATTCATTTTTTTGTTGATAGAAATTTATATTGCTATTCAATGAATTTTTCCCCTTAAAGTTTACAATATGCTATTAATGGATGTGATTTCAATGTATTTGTTTTCTTTTTATCTCATTATATGCTTACATGAAAATAATAATATATATACTATATTACAAGTTATACAATATATGGAANAAAGAGAAAAACTTGGCGTTTGAATGGCATTTTTTGAATTTTTCAAACCAGCTATTGGTAGCCACAAATTTAACATTAGTTTCATCAGCTGACCAGTGGCAAAGCATAGTGGGGGCGCCACTTTTAAGGGGCGGCAAAAATTTCACAATAAATAATAATATCTTGTAAAAATTTGAACTGTTTCATTTCATATTTTTGTCGCATCTACGATTCGGACTGATTGAAATGAGCACGGAATTGTTCATTATTTATTCTGTGACAAAACTGAATTTTAGTCTTTTAAATTGAGATACCTAAATAAGGGGGCTGCGAAATTGCCCTCCGCCCTGGGCGGCTGACACCCACGTTACGCCACTGCAGCTGACGACTGTCCCATTTGTTTTAAATAATTAAATATTTTTAAGGCTTTGTGTTTAAGTGCAGTTTTATTTAAACGCAACCGTTTCTTGTTCATATCTTCTACCCATAATATTAGCACTTGTTCCAGTTTTTACATTATAGGTGCTCTCAGACTAGCAACATTTTTCGCAAGAATAGATGATCCGGATGCGACCAAATTTCTAATCTTTTCTCCCGATTGCTTAATCGACCGAATAGTCGACTCATTTAAATTAAAATGCCTACTAATATCAGCTATCCGCTCTTGATTTTTTATTNACCGAATTATAGGAGTTTTTTTTACCATGTTTGTACGGATATCGTCACAATTTTTTCGCCATCATATAGGAATCCGAACTATAGGAACCCATGTTATAGTGGAGTCGACTGTACACACAACTCACCCAGGAAATAAGGCATCTGTGGAGGATGGATAGGATGCTTATTGTACCTGTCGTTCTCTCCTGTTCAGGTGTGATACCACACATACTACACAAAAGCCTAGGAATATTACAATTGAATAGAAATACATACATCACACTACAGAAGGCCACTATATTGAATACATGCCATATTGTTAGGAAATTTCTGAATACAGAAACTGACATGCTTATTTAATTTTAGTTTTTGGTTGCTATGCCTTGACTCTGGTCCGGCATAGTACACAGCCACTGGTGTGAACTGAGTATAACCCACTAAACGCAACATAGTAATAATAATAATGCTAATAACACAGTAAAATAATAAAATAATTGTTACACACAAAATAAAGAAAACTAAATTGCAAAGGTTTGAACCTACATTGTGTAACTGCTGTGTCTAATATCTTATCCATTTGGCTAGTGCCATTACAAGAAGTGAAACCTTCAAAGACTTAAAAGCTAAACATTCAATTTTCAGAGTCCCATTTTTCAGAAATGCTTGAGAAGTTGGTCCTATTATTTGGACAAGGAGCTGTTTGTGTTTAGGGTTATGTGCTCACCAAGTTTAGTTCAAATTGGATACCCAAACATCTGGCCCACTTATTGTTAGCAATTCTGCAATTGTTGGAATACATTAAGTTTTTTCTTCAAGCTATTCAGCACAATACTTGTCTCTTTCTGAATTGCCTCAACTGTATCAAATCCCTGCCTTTGTACTTTGGAAGTTCCTGCCAGAATTGCTGTATGGTTCATTAGAGCTAATGAGCTCTCTCTCACTTTAATAAGGTGGTGGCTAGCAAGAGAATTTACACTTACTAATGAGTTTATCAGTATTTTCATAGAAAAACTTTGACATTTAGACATCACAAAATAACTTTCTAACTGTATGATTATACTATAGAAAGTTGAAAATAATTGAATGTATATGCTTTTAAACTTATTTTTAACTTTTTTTTTTCCTTAGCCAAAATTGAAGACTTTCCTGCAAAATGGAAGATTATTATGATATTTTAGAATTACCTAGAAATGCTTCAAATGGTGATATAAAAAAGGCGTAAGTTGTTAAAATATTTATTTTTCAATACAATACATGTATTCTTCAGTTTATGTAATAATTTTTTACTGATTTTATTTTTAGAATGCTGAAAAAAACTATAACTAAATTTGAATCACACTTTAAAAGTTTTAGAAAATAAAAAAAAGTTCTTCAATTAATATAAATTGAAAATTTGTAGTCTGGAGAAATTGTATTAATATGATATTTAATGTGATGCTGATAAATGTTACATTAAATATTGTGTTATGATAAATTTTTAAAAAATATTCATTTCATCATTTAAGTAAAAAATGATTATAATAATTTAGTTTTATAAATGCTATTGATAAAATATAAAGATATTTAAAAGTTCATTTTTTTGAGATAATTGAAGTTAAATTTACTAGTAGTATGAAATTAAATAAGTTCTATACATCAATGAATATATGAAAATAATATATGTATTCACTAAAATGCCAAATGTTTCAAAATTTACAGTATTAGCATACCACTCACAAATCTATATTTTTATATTATTCATTGGACAGAAAAATAATTACTGTTACTAATGATATTGTACAGTCAAACACCATTAAAACAAGTTGAATAGACTTAAATTGGTATTTTGTATTAATGAGGTTTGTATTAAACAAACTTTACAAAAAAAATTAAGTCATACCATCAAATTGCAAATACCAAACTTTATTAGATTGTTTTATCTTGTTTGGATGCTTAAAAATGCAAACAAAGAAACTTGAGTGTTATTCCAAATATACTTTGAGATACAATGGCTTAAAGAAAGAATCAATGCTCATTTTTCAATGTTGATTAGAGTTGGTAGAATATTAATTAAAACTACTGGATATAATAGGTTGACTTAACCACCAAATTGAATTCAGAAGCTGGATAAACACCAAACTTCATAAATTTAAAAATATAGTAACTTATCTTAGATTTTGACAGAAATGGTTTCTTTTCAATTTTATAATTGCAAATTACAGTAGTTACCATACTTAATATTGCAATTCACTTGTTTCATTATTTCCATAATTACAACAATTAAATATGAATTATTATTTTATTTTTTAAACTACAGATTTTTAATTGAAAATCTTCCAATCCTATTAACTATTGTCTTCTGTTTTCATGTGGATTGTCTTAACTAATTGTTCAGAGTTGTCAGTGTACTGTACAAAGTGCCAGCTATAAAAGAAAGTATAATTTTTTTTTGTTTATATAGTTTTAAACTATACTTTTTGGAGTTAACATCATTGGTGTGCTGTTTTGCCAGTGACAATAACATTGACATCAAGTTGACATCAATGTTAATCAAAAAATACATATCTTGTTGTGATGTGGCTTGTATGTGTTCCAGTTTAGGCCATATGACTTTGAGGTGGCTAGTGCAACAGTGGGTGCTAATCCACTCTAAAATCTCCTCGTCCACTCACTCTGAAATAATTTATTCAAGTCTAACTATATTGACCATTATTGTGGGTTTCTTTAAATATGAATTGACTGTTTGACACGTAATCACATGTTCTCATTAAACTTGCTTATATTTCTTACTGAGAATCAATTGCTAAATTTTAAAATTAATTTGATGATAAAATGTGCAGATAACTTTCACCCACCTCTGCTCTCCCAGAAAGAAAATTCTACCACCATTCTTGCTTTGAGGAAGCAAGAAACAGTATGTTTTGCATAAAACCACAATATAATTGTTGTTGAATTTATAGGACTACCACACTTTGTCATATTGCATATTAACTGAACTTGCTAACATTGTAATGCCCCGTCTACAGAATCACAAATCTACTTTGTATTGACATGGACTTCACATAATAACAAGGTTTGACTGTGTTAACTTCTTTCCTTGTCTTCTAGTTACATTTTTACTTTGTATTTAATATTAAAAATTGTTCTGATATGATCTATGTATTACAAATTAATTAAAAAGAAATATTATGCAATAATAATAGTTTGNTTATATATTTCTTTAACAAGTTCATTGCTCCTCTACCCACTGATACAATATTCTTATTATAAAGAATTTATTTTTTGCAAAAGATTGAGATGACAAGCTTAGTCTGTTAAGAAATTACGGCATGGTCTTGTTTTATGTGAGAGTTGAGTATCAGTGAGTATTGTGTAAAACAAATTTCTGTATAAATTTGTTCTCTGCCTCAAGTAATCCCAGATATAATAGCCTGATAATAGCCATTTGTAATTAACAGAAATATTATAATAATTCAATTAAACTATGGGGTATTAATATACCTCATTAAATTTAAATTATATAGAGTACATTAGTTGTAAAAATTTACCAAATTGGAATGTTTGAATGTAGAATGGTATAGCGTTCTAAATGGAACATGTATAACTGACCTGAAGCAGGACAGTCAACTGTTCAAAAATGCTTGTTGTGTTTAAAGTAATACTGGAATTAAGCAAAGTAAAACTGGAATTGTGATTAATATAACAGAAATATGTTAAAAATGTTTATGCTACAGTGAATAACATTTCAGTCTGATACTTTTGAGTATCTAGAGTAAATTTTATTATACAATATCAAGAACAGTATTTGAGAAAATTACACTGCTGACCATAAAATAAGCAATGCCAAGGACTAAAGATGTCAAAGCCAAATATATAGAATACATAGCTTATGTTACAAATATGAAATGATTAAACATAAAGTTGATTAGATTTACATAGTATGAATTATTCTATCTTCTGTAGTCACCATGGGTGACAATAGTTGCTACTACTTGCTCTGTCAATGAGAGCATAGTACCAGGTATGTGTTTATGGAATGTCAATCTATGTACAATGTGTTGCCAATGTTTTGTAGTAGCAGCTGGTGGTGTATAGAATGCTAGCAATCATGAGATCATTGACCAGATGTGCTCTATGGGGAACAATCCAGTGATTATGCAAGGTAAAAAACAAGTAAAACACTGTGGCTTTCCAGGAATTATTGCATTTTACATGGACATTGGTAAATGGCACTAGAGTGGTCCTGAAGTGAAGATACTACCACAGGCTCTAATACTTCATTGATGTAACATTTGCTGGCCAAAGTAACAGTAATGCATATGAGGTTCAAGCAGGAGTGTAAAATGGCACTCCATAACATAACACCATCATTATGCATGTCTCATTGAGTCTGTTGCCATGGTGTTGCATATTGATGTAGGATTCATCTGAAAAAATATTCCATTTTCTCATTCATGTGTGAAGTTTCTGGCACCATTATAGTCATAAATGTCTGTATTGTAGAGTCAAAAGTAACTGAAGCAATGTGTGCTTAAAGGATGCCATAATGCAGTAGACAACATATAATGTTATGTGCAGGTATTAATTGATGTAAAAATTGTCAAACTAAGTATGTCTGTAATCACATAGTCAAGCATACAACATACCTGTCCTCATTTTTGTTAGCATAACAGGGCTGTTGAGATTGCTCACATCAGTGAGTTTATTGCTCCTCTATTCATTGATACTATATTTTCATCATATTCCATCCAACATAAGCACTGATCTCTAGGAAACATAATCTGCCTTCCTGTAATCTTACAGTTCTCTCTGTCAGACTGAATAGCATATAGTTGTATCCTCTATAACAGGATGTATGGTTTCCATGCTCTTCACAAGACATACGTGATCCTTTCTATAAGCCAGAACTGTGAACAAACACATTTCTGATGCTTTACATCATCTCTTTGTATTTTTGATACTATTTTCAGGGGTGCTACTGCCACAGTTGATTTATATCTATGTTGCACTTTTAATTATTTGCATATTCTGCCATGTTCTAACCAATTTGAAAATTTCAGACTTATGATCTTCCTGGTGTTACATTTTTTATGGCGAGCAGTGTATATGCAAAGCAGAGTATTCATCACAGTGAGTAGCATTTAGTAGTTCGTGCTTCAAATATCAGAAGCTGGATAGGAATGGTTTGCTGACTTGAGTTAATTCAGTTGCCCTAGAAATGGATTAATCTAACAGAGTACTGCTTTTTGCAAGCTATTTCTTGCAGAAGTATACACGAAGTTATAGCAAATGGATCTTGTTTTCAAATTGAATATTTTTCTTTTTGACAGATTTTCATTTATTGTTAAACAGAAAATGCTTTTATTGTGATTTAGACAGTATGAACTTTTCCAGGGTGCTTATTCTGGCAATACATTTTTTTTCCCCAGTAAAATATGAATAATAGTTTTTGGTCTGCTCATCATTAGCTTACTAATTCTTCTTCACTATTTTTATGGCTTTTGAGAAATTGAGATTTGACAAATTTCAGCTTTAAGTTTTGTTCTCTGAAACATTCATAAATTTTAAGAAAGGTTAGAACACCATTCAAATGTGAAATTTACTTTCAATTTCACATTACTATAGCTTAAAGGATGTATATTAGAAAAATTTGTTTTTAAAAAATTCTTTTACTGTAAATGCTTAACAGCTAAATTTTCGAAACTTTTATACTGTTTAGAAACAAATATTATTTAATGACATACAAGAGTTAAATCTAGTTTTTGCTAAACAGGAAATGGCATCACATGTTTTTAATCTCTTGTTTTATAAGCTTTAAACGTGGGGAATAATAATAACTATCCTGTGGTCACCTGGTTGTGGTGGGAAAGCCCAGTAACTTTACTGAACCATAGAGCAATGCAGGCTGGAGCACAAGCTCCTGGTAGGGACACCCATGCCAGTAAGGTCTATGGGGAGAAATGAAGCTAAGAGTGATTACACACCCACATTCTGTGGAGATAATTATTATGGTAGTAACCAGATCAAAGTGTGATACCGGCTCGGATGTCGTCCGGGTTAACAAGGTCCGCGTTTGTGGGTTAGGCAGAGGCTCACATTCAAAAAATAGGCCACAGTCTNCAAAAAATAACTTTTCTTCACTATGTTGTTAAAAATATACACCCAATAGAAGTTTATACTGTGTTTTGGACCATTTTTGCTGTCCCCACTTATTGAAACAGTATAAATGATGGAAAATTTAGTGATATATTTGAGTGTTTATGGTAATGATGCACATCTCTCTAGAAACTGGTCTTCTCCTGAAACTTTCAAGGAAATAAATAACACGCCAACGTCGACAAACAGCTGTTTTCAAAGACTTTTAGCTCTGTATACCGAACTGTGGCTCGTATCACATGATCCGTTGCGATTTTTCTGTTATGTGAAAGATAATTCATTTCTAAATACCGTAAACCGCGTTGTAAGAAAATTACCGCATTTTTCCAACCGCGTTGGAGCGAAAACGTGTTGTAAAGATACCGCGTTGTAGGAGGCCTACCTGTATTTTAACACTGCCGTAAAATAGAATTTGCAAATTAAATAAAATTAATTTAAAGAAACTTTTCTTATTTAGTATATAAATACAATACAATGTATACATATGTGTATATAAAAATGAATTTAAACATTAATATTTAAGTTACTAGTGTTTGTGTGCATCTTTATTTAAATTTCCTTTTGGTTCTGTCAACAATCAAAACAATGGTGTAAGTAATGCTTTAAGATTAATAGTACAGTAGACCCATTCACAATGAAAATTATACATGAACATAAAACTTTGTATGTGTTATTTAATGCAACCATTCACAATGAGTTACTTAAGTATAACCCTAAACTTAATCATAAGATGTTAACATAAATAAAGCTTGCAGTTTGCAAACCCCAAGTTTTTATGCTTTTTACATGATTTAAAACAAGAAACAGTCATAGTGGTTATGGAATTCCCAATGATGATAAATTTTTTTCTGGTTGAACAGATGAATCCCCTATCACCTGTTGCTTGAACTTTTTAAATTTTCTGATGCAAAATACCTAACATGTTTGCTTTATTTATATCCATAAACTGCACAGCTATATTATATCATCAGTTATCATTCATGTAAACATCAATCTATTTTAATGTTGATCACTATATTAAAATTAAATTATAGTAGTGCACTTTAAAAAATAAAATTCAATCAGCTACGTTAGGAATTTGGGTGTGTGCATGCATGCACTGCACACCTACTAGAACCAGCCCTGCATACAGGTATACCTCTAGTAACAAAGGCTCATTATAATAAAGTCTGCAATTTCAAGCCCCATTTAACTTAAAGATATTGAAATTTCAAGGTCAATGGCCAGAAGTCATCCAATTGGCTAACAATGATAATAATCATGTATTCCAAATTTTAGGTGTCTGTTTTAACACTTTTGTGTGCTATTAGCCTATACTTTGTAAGGTGTGTTTCAGTGTGGTGCACTGCAATAAATAATATATGAAGAAAAGAACTTGTACTAGAAGAAGAAAATAACATTCAAGAGATTAGAAATGAAGTTATCCAGATGATACAATCAATAATTTTGAAAATGTTGACAAAGAGGATGTAAGAAATTTATTAAATGCAAAAGATGATGATTTTTCATTGAAAGATTTAGATAAAGTTAACAATGAAGTCAAAGAAACTAAAGATAAAATTAAAAAAGTCACTAACAAAAAAATGTTAGCAACCAAAGATTTAAAAAGGTATTTGAATGACATTGAAAAGATTTTAAATTTTTTCAGTAACAACAAAAAAAAAATTATCCCGATTTAGGAAGAAGTGTTATTGTTAATTAAGCAATCAGTGTTAAATGCAATAACTTGGTACAGGTAATTGTTAAATAAAAGAGAAAAAAATGCATAAACAATCAACTTTAAATTTATATTTTAAAATGTTGTAATTTTATATTTGGAATGTAACATTGACTTTTTATTTAATAACTTTTTTTTCAAAAAAGTCTTTCATTTTCTTTGTAAGAACATATACCTATTAAGACCATAGTATTTTTATCTGAGAACAAAGTTTTACTTAACAAAATAATTTTGTGGTATTCATCATCATCATCATTAGAAGTGACACATGTCTGCATTTCACTTATATAATGTTTGATGAGTCACAGTTAGGGTTATCACATGAGTTTTCATATCTCTGAGTTTTCTCTGGCTAATTTCTCTTGGTTACACTGTTTTTTTTTAAGTATTACTAAATAAAATAATCAAATTTTTGAGCTTTCTATTCCTCTTTGCAGTAGTTTTCTTTTTCCTGCATGTACGGTACATATACAGGGTGAGTCAAAATTATGTGAACAATCTTAATTTTTAATTAAACATTATTAATGAAACATCTTAATTTTGTTTCGTTTTCTATTCTGATTGGTCACAATGGATCGTTGTTATGTCCTCCCCAATCTCTGGTGTTCTGGCACTAAATTGTACTGTTGAATGTTGGTTTGAGTGCATTAATCTTGCTGGTGGTCAGATTGAGGCTTTGTATAACACAAACTTTGAGTAAATGCTTTCTCTCAAATAGTGTTCACATAATTTTGACTCACCCTGTACAGTTTCTTAGAATATAACATCAATACATAAAACAAGTTAGGTTTAATGTGTTAGAATTTGTTAAATTATTGTTACTGTAATTATAGCTGTTGAGAATTGAATAGTTTCCATTCAAGTTATGAATATATATCTTCAGCTTTTATATTTATTTCTGCAGTAAAACAAAAGGAGAACATGCAAGTAGTATAGAAAATTATTATACCTTTAAAATTGTAAAAAAGTAAAATTAATTCTAAAAATTATTCCTATATCTAGGATTATTCTGAAAAGAGTTAGGATAAGGTATGTTTCTAAATGCAATGGTTTTTTTAAAGCATTTTAGCTAAACATTCCAAAACTCTCATTGCTGATAAAACATTTTAAACTAGTTTGTCACATTTATCAAGCTTCTACTTTGTTGAAACTCTTGCAGTGATGTATTGATGACATAGACCAGAGTGGCTTGTGATCCACATGCTACTCTTTGCATAGATGTTTGTGGCTCTTCAGACATAAATTCCAATTTTACCTTATCTCAAGCAGCCTTATAACTTATGAGTTTGAGATAGAGCCACCGAACAAACTTCAACTCATACGGCATACTCTCTACCACTCTTTAGCCCGTCTGCACATGACCACACTCGCGTTGATCAATATGAGTTGCATGCAAGTGGTAGCATTTGAAGCATATCTTATATGTATAAATCCCATTGAATGCGTGTCTGTGTAACGTTATGCCAAAAATGACCACTAGAGATGCCCCTGTCGTGTGTCGTATTTCGCATATTTAAATTAACAATATAAATTATTATTTACATTAACAGTATAAATTATTATTATTCATTTGGCAAATAACAATACAGTAGAGCGTCAATTATTCAAACCAATTGGGGACTGGGGTTGTTCGGAAGATCGATTTTTCGGATAACCGATTATGTACAAAAAAATATATTAATTTATCCCATGTTGAAATTTTTCTCTGTTGCATGTCGCTTCGCGTTAAATTTTCATCAATGTTAAGCCTAACGAAGACTATTGTATCGTTAAAAATTATTTTTTTATTTTGTACGAACAAAATAAATATATTGAAAAATATAAAAACAATAAAAAATTATACTTCAGAAGTTAATTTAGTATCAAAAACGTAAAATATTTGAGTAGCC
>NW_019392627.1:202689-206379 GCF_000671375.1 Centruroides sculpturatus
CGAACAATTATACACAACAACCTTATCCCACAAACAACACTTGATGAACTCAAACAACAGGTTGCTGATCAAATACATCAACAGACAGAAACATTTAACATTATTAATGAAGATCACTTAACCTGTCAGGATAATCCAGCAACAAGCATTGATAATAGTACACATACAACAACTACTATTAATGATACTACAGACACTTCCTCATCCATCACTGATAACATATAGATTTAGTTAATACACTCTCACTTATATTTCAGGAAACACTCACTAAATATACAGGCACAGATCCCACACAAAGACCACGAATACCCAAAATCAACACGTCAAAGGTAGTAGAAAAAACACTAAATTATGTAAACACTCACTTACTACCAAACTACATTCATTCAATTTCTACACTTACAGACATCCACACATTAGTTTATGCCGGGGCAGTCACAGTAGTAACACACCATGGACTGAAAATACAATCGCAGACAAACACACTCAAAACACAATTCTGTCACAAGCCTGCCTGGCAGAGAAGAATAGAAACACAAATAAATGACATTAGACAGCAATTAGGCAGGCTGACACAATACACTAAACACAACATAACATCTAAATTAAAGAAACAACTCAACAAACATTTTCAAGAAAATCAAAACACACACAAAACATGAACATCACAACACACACATTACAGAATACATCAATACACTAAAACAGAAACTCGCAGCCAAAGCGCGTAGACTCAAACGATACAAAATGTGTACACTGCGAAAATAACAAAATAAATTATTCACTAACAACGAAAAACTATTCTACAGACAAATCAGTACCAAAACAAACACTGATACATAGCACAGTGGCACACCAACAGAAGAAGAACTCACAACTTATTGGTCTTCTCTTTGGTCCAGTGCTGTTACACACAATGCTGATGCAGGCTGGATCAAGGAGGAGAANTATTGAAAAATATAAAAACAATAAAAAATTATACTTCAGAAGTTAATTTAGTATCAAAAACGTAAAATATTTGAGTAGCCCAAGACATAGCCAAAGATTGCAGCACCACAGCACTGGCAAAAATTTAAATTTGCCGACTGGAATTCTTTTGGATTATTGACTTTCGGATAATCGACGCTCTACTGTATAAATAATTCAGTATATTTGTAATAGGAATTTATTATTGCCACGGAATGCCTGTAACACGTATAGATCCTATACATATGTATAGGACCTATAGGCCTACATATGTATATTACATATATTCGGCTCTCTGGTACTTTTGTTATCCTGTTTCCATGACAATTTGGCTCTTCTCACTGACAAACTGCTGACCCCTGACATAGACCAATCATCAATGATTTTAATAAGTATATTATTGACAGAATATAATTATGTATGAAATTGCTGCATAATGATATAATTGTTTTTCTTTTTATTAAATGTTAAAGATAATTGTCAAGTGTAACTGAAGTATTATTTTATTGAAACATCAATTTGTAGTATCTCAACATTTTCCTAAACGTTACAAATAAAGCTTATTTTCATTAATACACTTGACTAAACAATACATTGAGTTTAGGAATGCACACACACAGTTTTCTGGAGATTACAAGAAATAACAACATAAATGACATATTTATTAAAAATATAATTTATTTAATTTTTCTTTCATCTTAATGTAGATGAAGAAGACTGTTTATCTTCTGCACCTAAGTGTCCTAATACAATGACATATTTCTGTTCTTAGTGGTGATATTCAGCAGGTTCACACAGGTTCGGCCAAACTCGTTGTTAACATTTTCAAAGTTTTCTGAACCCGTTGTTAAACATACGTAGCATTTCTCAGTGGTTTTGTTTCTTTTAAAAAATATATTAAAATATACGTATTATACTCTGTAACACTACTAAACTAGAGCCTTATACCCCGTTCGCCTTGGTGCAACCTCCATGGACTGTTTCAATCTCGACTGAANAAAAGATATATAATTTTAAAAAAATATTATATTCACTTAATTACTGTAACAATGATATAGTGCAAAGTGGACATGCTATATCATTACTACAATGAGTAGCACGGTGCCATTGTGCATTGAGTTGAAAGTGTTACACTGTGAAAACTATATACAGTAAGTGTTTAATTTTCCACATGTAACAACATGGGTTTTTTCATTTCTGAATGGTACATTCTTAATTCTAATAAGTGCTCACCATTGCTAAGTGGATAAAACTACCGAACACTGGTAGTTGGTCGTGGGTTTGCACATTGCCAATGAGCTGGCCAAGTGGAGTTTTCCAGGTTTTCTTTACATTAGTAACATCTAAATAGGGGCCAGTTTCCCATAAAAGTCTTCCTGTGAGGCATTGCCTTAACCAAATAAACCAAACTAATGTTAATAATATTTCTATAAACTTGCTATTTACAAAGACATACTTCCCATGTAGTTAATAGGCATTCTGATAATGTTGTTAAAATGGGTTTTGCCACATACATTTTTTAAATTTATGATTAATAATGCAGAGTGTAACAATTACTGCAATGGGTACTTTATAACAGGGAAAACAGATGTAATAAGCTAGTAATTTATAAACCTTTACAATTTATAAGATTTTTAATTTCTTCCTTCTGTATCATAGAAAATAATAATAGCACATTAGGTCATGAAATATTATAAAATCATATTCTAACACACTTAACTTATTATAGAAAATACTATTTTAACGTAAATATTTTAAACTCAAAATTTAATCATTTTTACAGTCTCAAATAAAAGAAGTAAAAAAAAATATTAATTTTCAAATTTTTACATATTTTGAATAGTAAAAACAAATTAGTGCAACAAAACTTGGATTTAGTGGACACCTACAAAATATCTGGTCTCAGTTTAATAATAGGACTATTGATGTATTTGTATCTTGATTTGCAAACAATAGACAACAATTTTCTGTCTTTTCTATTGTCCAAATCTCTTAAGCAGACAATATAATTGATTATGTTTTCCACAAATATCATTTAACTAATACCATACTTCAATACCATCATCATGTAAATTTTGTATCCTTAAATTTTTACAATTTCATTTTTATATAATACCCTAGCAAACTTCATATAATTGGTAGATTAATGTTCTCGTTTCTTTCTTGTATAATGGAAGAAAGAAAGACATTAAGAAATTTAGAATTATGAAGAAAGAATAACAGCAACAGAATGAATCAAATGAGTCTTGTGAAAATCATTATAAAAATCAAAATTTTCATTATTTTAGGAAAAGTTTGCAATTATTATTATTTCAGATTTTGCATATATTGAAATTCAGATCTCTTGAAATTTTTGTCCTGTTAGAATTTTGATTTTTGTCATAATTTTGATTATGCTTTAATTTTGAACCAGATCTATAAGAAATTATTTTTGTTTATATTTCTTACATTCTAAATTTTTGTTTTTGTTTTGGATTCTGAAAATACAGTTGAAAAAAATTTTAAATAGTCAACTTTATGAGGAAATAAATGATAGTTAGATCAAAAAGTATTTTTTATCATCAGTAACATTTTATGTACATGTATATTTAAAAAAAAATTTAGTTAAAACTTTTCTACCCAAATAAGAGTAAAATGTATATACAAATAATAATATCGCAAAGCCCGAATAGTATATAATAAATCAGACAATCGCCTAAATATTGGACTCATTGACATCAAGTT
>NW_019392627.1:206409-212838 GCF_000671375.1 Centruroides sculpturatus
ATACAAGATGGCTGTGGAACACATGTCGTTGTAAAATATGTACAAAATAAACCATTTTAAACACTATTTTTTTATTATTTATCAAAAACATATATAGTTCTGGCATAAACAATGTTAAATTTTAACTGACTTAATTTTGCAAATGCATCTTTTTTATTTATTGGGTATGTAAAGGTCAGTTTTTGCGCAAATGTTGCTAATGCACCATTTGAACAAAAAAAAAATTATTAAGGAAAAATTTTCTGTTAGCGAACCCTTTGTTAAATATTTCGAATATCACCACTGTCTGTTCCTACTATTCTTATATTCAGACTTACCCAGTCTCATTGGATGAAGAAAGTTGCTAGTCACATGATCAATAGTATGTAGGTGGTGGTAATGTGATAAAATTGTCTCACAGTTAGTACCATTTAATACCATATAAAATCCTAAAAAATTTTTCAATGGGGATTTGTTCTACTTAAAAAAAGATTTTTTACAGGAAAAATTTGGAAATTGTATTTTGAAGTTTTTAATCTAAATAAAAATTCCTTGTTGAGAATTTTAACNTTCTAAATTTTTGTTTTTGTTTTGGATTCTGAAAATACAGTTGAAAAAAATTTTAAATAGTCAACTTTATGAGGAAATAAATGATAGTTAGATCAAAAAGTATTTTTTATCATCAGTAACATTTTATGTACATGTATATTTAAAAAAAAATTTAGTTAAAACTTTTCTACCCAAATAAGAGTAAAATGTATATACAAATAATAATATCGCAAAGCCCGAATAGTATATAATAAATCAGACAATCGCCTAAATATTGGACTATAATATGGTTAATTAAATGATTGGTATAAAGTAATTTGACACTAGACGTAGATGTTAGGTGCCATCTCTTAAGTAAATTAATAATTATTATTAAATAAATTTAGAACCCTCTGGAATAAAAGAACTGGCCCGGGAAATTTAGAACCTTTTATTCCAGAAGGTTCTAAATTTATTTAATAATTTGTTTATTTAATTATAATTATTAATTTATTTAAGAGATGGTGCCTAACGTCTACCTCGTGTCAAATTACTTTATACCAATCATTTAATTAGCCATATTATAGCCCGATATTTAGGCAATCGTCTGGTGATTTATTATGTAAAATGTATATTTGAGAATGTAGACCATATCTCTATTTTAAACAGCTTTCACATCTCCATTTTAACAGTTTTCATTTACATACTGTTTTCATGGAACCAATTACTCTCAAATGGAGGGATCACTGTACAGTGGGTGATCGGTTAACGAACATAATCCGTTCCAAGACTTTGTTCATTAATCAATTATCAATTTACCATAGGTTTTAATGGGAATTTAATTAATTCGTTCTGGAGACCTCCAAAAATAAAAAATATATACTTTCTTACTATGTTTATTTATATGTAATAATAAAAATACATATGTACACAGTCTTGCATTTTTATTAGTCATTTTTTTTTCCATTTGAAAGGGTTAAAGAATCTGTCTAATATCGATTGNTGGAGACCTCCAAAAATAAAAAATATATACTTTCTTACTATGTTTATTTATATGTAATAATAAAAATACATATGTACACAGTCTTGCATTTTTATTAGTCATTTTTTTTTCCATTTGAAAGGGTTAAAGAATCTGTCTAATATCGATTGCTCTTCTCTCTTCTTCAGGATTTTTCGTAAGTAATTAATAGCATTGCAATTGTAGAAATCCCCAAGCTTCAACCTGGTTTGGATGCCATTCTAAGACCATCATTCTGACATCCTTCCACTTCTTCAAAGGATCTTTAATAACAGATATCAGCATTAATCCTCTTTTTCATAAGAAAACACATCTCGCCAAGTTTCTTGGTGTTCTTCTGTCGTCAGATCCGTTTCAGGTTCCATTATGAACTCTTCGATGTTCTTTATTTCTCAGATGTGATTTTTGTTACTCCTTTAGCTGCTTGAGTCTTCTTGATTATACAATATTTTTCTTAAATAAGATTGAACTGTGGCCTACTGTNTTCTTGGTGTTCTTCTGTCGTCAGATCCGTTTCAGGTTCCATTATGAACTCTTCGATGTTCTTTATTTCTCAGATGTGATTTTTGTTACTCCTTTAGCTGCTTGAGTCTTCTTGATTATACAATATTTTTCTTAAATAAGATTGAACTGCGGCCTACTGTAGACCTGTTCAAACCATACTGCCCAGCAACAACAAACATCAGACATCTGCCCACTCTCTACCTTTGCTATTATACTCTCACCTTTCGAAAAGAAAACAGACGCAAAACTGAACGAGTGCCTACCCGACAGTCTCATGAATACATAAAAGAATTGTTTTGTCAGAAAAATAAAAGGCTGGAATTACAAGGGAGAGATTCAAAGTTTGTTAGAATACTATCCGAACAGTATATACCAGGTTGAGCGTCGATGTCTCCCACACTCCAAAAAGTTTCGAATTGTTGCCTGAAGAGACAAGGGAAGACCAATCGGTATTCACTATTTTACATCGCTGCTTCTTGTGTTTGTTCTGTGGCGTGTTTGCTATCCAATCATGTGTTTATTGTCTGAACATAAAAATCTTTTTCACGAAAGTGTTCGTTATTCGATCTGTTCATTAACTGATCACCCATTGTACTTTATTCATCAATGTATTGAATTTTCAAACTTTTTCAACAATATATATGAAATTTTTATTGGTTTACTCAGAACAATCATTGTAATCGGAATAATTATTTGTAATAATAATTATCAGTATTTAATTTTATGGTTAATTTTTTTAGAAGCTTTTTGTGAAAAGAAGTATTGTAAGATATATGTGTACTTTTTTTATTAGGTATCGAAAATTGGCTTTAAAATGGCATCCTGATAAAAATCCAGATAGAAAAGAAGAAGCTGAACGTAGATTTAAACAAATTTCAGAAGCTTATGAAGTACTTTCTGATGGTAATTACATTCTTAATTGATATTTCTAACATTTGGAAAGGATTTTTGCAACACTTTATTTATATAAAAATTGGGTAATACAGTACATAAACATTGCTTTAATAACTCCATTTCCAAAATCTTTTTTATTTTAGTGATATAAATCATGTAATTTTCTAAATAAAAAAATTAAAATATAATAATAAAAATTACTATGGATAACCTGCAGTAGTACATATTGTGCAGAAAATTTCTAGAATAGAAATAGAACTTTTACATGACCCACCCCCATCATATGCCCTCTGTTTCCAGTGCTGCTATTGAAAGCATGACACTGGTAGACATTTTAGAAGTTATCATCTCAAACATTAAAATATTATTTTCCTACTGTAGTTCATAGTAGAAAAATAGTAATTTAAATTTCACTAGTAATTTAAATTACTTTTATAAATTAACATTTTATAAATCTCCTAACACAAAGTTTAGGAGATTACCTCTCCTAACTTTGTGTTGGACACACAAAGTTAGGAGAGGTAAACTCCTAAACTTTGTGTGTCCAAGAAACGTGCATCCTGAACAAAAAAAAAAGTATTTTTAATTATATTGCTTCATTTCTACTTTTATACATCAAATAATAATTAACATTTATTAACATATAGTTTATTAAATAAACTTAGAAAAACTAAATAGAAAATACAGTAGAGTGTCATTTATCTGAATTAATTGGGGACTGAGGTTGTTCGGATAACTTATTTTTTGGTTAATCGATTATGTACAAAAAAATATATTAACCTAGCCCATGTTGAAATTTTTCTACATTGCATGTCGCTTCGCGTTGAATTTTTGTCTATGTTAAGCCTAATGTAAACTTTTTAAAATAATAAACATGGCTATTGTATCGTTAAAAATTATTTCTTTATTTTGTACAAACAAAATAAATATATTGAAAAATATAAAAACAAAAAAAATTATACTTTAGAAGTTAATCTAGTATCAAAAACATTCGATTCAACACGACACACAGTCCTCAGAAAAACACCACACAAAAGTGCTAGTGCTGCCAGCTAAAACACATACACAAACATAAAAAATATTGAAGTAGCCCAAGACATAGCCAAAGATTGCAGCGCCACAGCACTAGCAAAAATTTAAATTTGCCAACTGGAATTATTTCGGATAACCGACTTTTGGATAAACGACGCTGTGCTGTAATTTTAATATCAATAATATCCAATGATATATACAAGAACTTGTATTTGTAATGATATATACAAGAACTGTAGCACAGGTCAACAAAAAAAAGTTTTTTTTTTTTTGTGCCTAGGATTTTAGAACTGATTTTAGCTATATTTGGATCGCTGAATCCAAGTATGAAATCAGTTTTTTTCTATCAGCTCTACTTTTTTAGATCTGTGTTTTTTTAACGTACAGTGCTACTTGAAATGTGCAACTCTAATTCCAATNTCGCTGAATCCAAGTATGAAATCAGTTTTTTTCTATCAGCTCTACTTTTTTAGATCTGTGTTTTTTTAACGTACAGTGCTACTTGAAATGTGCAACTCTAATTCCAGTTTGTACAGTTCTAAATCACATATACAAGAATTGATTCCTGTATATTTTCCCCATTGTTCGTCTGCCGTCCAGTTAGTTTCAGGTAAATCCATCAAATGAAGCAAGCATTCGGTAACGAATTGACATTCAATGCTTCAACTAGAGTTGAGGTAAGTTTGTAAGTTCTAGCCGTGCAGTGTCTAGATCAGTGTTTCCATTTTTTTTCGTGCTATGCCCCACCTAAGCCTTTCTAAAATTCTTATGCCCCCCTAACGTATACACTTAATTGCCACACTGTTTTGTCGTAACCACAACAAAACCTGATCCTTTCATTAAAGTCTCTCATACTTTCCAGTCGTTGCCAAACACAACCTGGAACACAATTCATGTCTGTCCACCTCAAGGTCTGGGCAAAGAATGCCCTTTCTCCTCTTTCATCAGCATTAGGACTTCATTCATCTCTGTTCTCAGTGGTTCCAAGAATTGTTAATCCCACCCCAAGGGAAAAGGGTTATAAAGGAAATTTCTAGAAGGAAAGGGAAACAAAGAACAAAGTACTGTGTTCTAGATGCTTTTATTTGTGTTGTTGAATAGAAATAAAATGAGTTCAAGTAGAAGAAGTTGTGTAAATCATTCTGATGTGTTTTGCTACATATGCGGAGAATATACATTAAAAGAAAACAGAAAAACTATTAGTGACTTTGTAAAGAGATCTTATCTTGGATACTTTGGTGTTAAACTTGGTGATCAGGATAAAACCTGGGCACCACATCAGGTCTGTAAAACTTGTACAGAACATTTACAACAGTGGACTACTGAGAAAAGAAAAAGTCTGAAATTTGGCATACCGATGGTTTGGAGAGAACCCAAAAATCACTTCAATGACTGTTATTTCTGCCTTATAAATATTAATGGAATCAATCATAACAACCATAGCAAGTGGACTTATCCTGATTGAGTCTCTGCAAGACGCCCGGTCCCTCACTCATAGGAAGTGCCAGTTCCATCATTTCACCAGCTACCAGAGCTCTGTGAGGACGAGTATCCCTCTGATCCTAATGAAGGTGACTGTGATTACGAGAGAATGTCATCAATTCCTCAATGTTCAACCAGGATGAGTTAAATGACCTCACCAGAGATCTCAACCTGCCAAAAGAAGCTTCTGAAATTATTGGCTTCCAGGTTGAAGGAGAAAAATTTACTGGAGCAAGGAACCAAAATTACCTTTTATTGTACAAGAGAAAAGGATCTGCTACCCTTCTTTTCTCAACAAGACAATCTTGTGTTTTGTCATGAAATTAGAGGACTCTTGGAAAAAATGGGCCTTCTTGAATATTTTTCAGATGATTGGTGCCTATTTATTGACAGCTCAAAACGAAGTTTGAAATGTGTCCTTCTACACAATGGGAACAAATATGGTTCAATACCAATTGCTCACTCAACGAAAATGAAAGAAGAATATAACACCATAGCTCTGGTCTTGGAGAAGATAAAGTATCGTGAGATCAATGGGTAATTTGTGTAGACTTAAAAATGGTAAACTTTCTCCTTGGACAGCAAATTGGCTACACCAAATATCTTTGCTTCTTGTGCCTATGGGACAGCAGAGACAAAACACACCAAGTTAGAAAAGAGTGGCTTAAGAGAGAAAACATGGATGTTGGAGAAAAATGTCATTAACAACCCCTTAGTTGAACGAGAGAAAATCATCTTTCCTCCACTGTACATCAAGCTAGGCCTAATGAAGCAGTTTGTAAAGGCTCTTGATAAGAAGGGATCATGCTTTGCATATATAGGGGAAAAAATGCCTCAGTTAAGTATAGAAAAAATTAAAGCAGGAATATTTGACGGCCCACAAATAAGACAACTCATTAACGATCTTGCCTTTGTAAATTCGATGAATGAAGCTGAGCGAAAAGCCTGGACTTCATTTGTTGCAGTTGTCAGAAATTTTCTAGGCAAAC
>NW_019392627.1:215922-223392 GCF_000671375.1 Centruroides sculpturatus
TCGTTTGCTGGCTTTCCACAGTAATTTCTTTGAATGGTTTTACAAGTAGAACAATTTTTTCAACGAGAGACCACTGATATGGACTCAGCATAGGAAGTTTATTATCTATAGTATATGTGACAAGGGCCTTTTGCTGTTCCAACATGTAGTATGTAGAATTCCAGCTAGTAGGAACATCTTGAATTAATGTGTATTTTTGCAAACCTAACTTTTCTTGCAAATCTTCTAATTTGATTACAGCTACAGCAGAATGATTAAAATGTGTGACAATATTTCTATAAACTGTGATTATGGTTTTCACATCTTGTTTAAAAAATATACATTCGTTTAGTGTCAGCTGCAGCGTATGATAATGCTTCTAAGTTGCAATTCCTAATTCCAGCTACCAGATTTGCTGCAGAAGCTCTTAGTACTAAGAATATCTTATCACTTGTCAACTTATATTGTTCAAGAACAATTTTTAACTGTTCGCTGATTCGTGTAGCTGTGTGGGAACCTTCAAAGGAAACAATTTGCAAAACAGCTCTTTCCTGCAGAAAATCACCATTCAACAAGTGGGCTGTTACACTTAAAAAAGGAGAATTGTTTGTAGTTGCTGTCCAAATATCAGTGGTTAAAGAAATATATTTTGTTTCTGTTAAACACAAAAACACTTCAGCTTTTTAAACATGCGTCAACAATTAAGTGTTGAGATTTATTTTAGAAACAAAGGAAGAGATTGTTTATTTTGCGAGGATATTCGATCGTCTCTTGTTTACCTGACCTGAGGGAGATGGAAATACCAGGTGGAGAAAAATGGGTTTTTCCACATTATAATTAACTGTATAATTAACTCCAGGATCTCACACTATTAATGCAATAAATTATTAACACTAATCGGCCGATTAATCGGTATCGGCCGATAATGCATGGCCGATTAATCGGTAATCGGCCATTTTGCTTATCGGTGCATCCTTAAAAATAATTTAATTTACAGGAATTTATTGTTTAAATCTTTGTTTTGTGTATTATATATATAAAGAACACCTCTTGAGCCACTTTCTTACAAAAAACCAACACCAATGCAAGTTTACAAGTCATTCCTGTTTTAATAATTTGGTTTAAATGTTTTTTAATAAGATATATAATATATATATTTTTTTTTTATCAATATTAATAATAATTATAGCTTTATCTATTTTGGGAACCATATTCATCACTTTACTTTTTTATGGGATTATTAAAATCTAATTCTAACTGTAATGTTTTAATTAAATCTCTTGGTATTGTAACATTAGCCTTATTGATTACTAATGTACTTTCTCATTGATGTTGGATAACCAAACAATTTTTTTTAATTTTAAATACTTCCTTGTCTTGTATTGTTGATCAAATATGGGTTCTATCTGTTGAATATTTATTTATTTTTATTTTATTTTTTTGCTGATGTTTGAAAAAAATTGTAGACCTGTAAAAGACCTATAAATTCTCACTGTTGTTCTGCCTTTCCTTAATCTTGAGAAGAGAGTTAGGTAGATGAAAGGCAAGACCAAACATGGAAACCTTAGGAGCAGGAGACCCCAATTAACTATATATAAATTTCCAATTTAAACTGGAAATCATGTTATTTTAATTAATAAATTTTTTCCTGTAAAATGTTAGGTAGATCTGTGTTTTTCAAAGTGTGGTATGCATACCAATGCTGGTACTTTGACAAATGCCAAGTAGTATGTGATGTTTTGGCTCAATCTGGCAAAGTCATAACTTGCTATAAATGTGAGTTGCCTCACTCATTAGTTTTTGCACGGAAAAACGGTAAAAGTTGGAGTTGGCAGTGTTATTGCAAGTGCAAAGCTCCATAGTTGGGTGCATTGTTCTTGCAGTGACACTGCCAGTCATATCAACATGATATGTTTGTCCAATAAGACAGAAATCAAGGTCAAGCATGTAATGCATTCTCTGAGTTGCAGTTCCTACAGCTAAAATCTAAAGGTTTGGATGCTATTATTAATATATATATTGTGATAAATATATGAATTGGAAAATTCTTCACTGGACTCTTACTAAGATATCATAACAAAGTATAATTTGACAATTTTATTTGGCTGATAAAACTTAAATTTTGCACTTTTTTGGCTATTTTATAAAACCTGTTTGGTTGCTTTCTTTCTCCCACCTTGGCAACACTTCCCATGGCTTGCCAGTATTGTGAATTGTTCATGTACTCATTTCTATTGTGCGGTGATTGAGGCAGGTTTTTTATGCTCACAAGTAAACAATGCATGTTGAAGCTCCTTCCAAGTGATAATGCAGCTATCATTGACAGTGTTAGTCCCATTTCATCTGAACCACCTGCAAAGAAGAACAAGACCTCTTCTTTGCGGGAGGTTCTTTTGGCTGTATTTATGATGGTCACAGAGTATTTGCAAAGGCGATTCTACTTCCTTAACAAAGATGGTCAGCAACAACCAGTTTGTGTCATTTGCTATGAAATTCTGTCAAATCATTGCATGAAGCCTTCCCCAATTCAGAGACATTTCAAATCAAAGCATAAGGAACATGTAGATAAGCATTTGAAATTTTTTCAAAATGGAGAGAGAAATTTGTGAATCATCAAGATTTTCAAAAAGTGAACAGCAGTATCTGAAAAATCTTTGGAGGTATTATAAGTATTGTCATTGCTGGTAGCCAAACAAAATAAGCCTCATACTGTTGTTGAAGAGCTGGTGATGCCATCTGGAACAGAAATAGTTAACGTCTTGCTTGATGGTGACCAAAAGATGACTAGTTCAATAAAAATGATTTCATGTTCAGACAATACAGTACAGTTCAGAATTTGTGATATGGCCTATGATTTAATAGAACAAATAATGGATAAAATTGTCACAATCAAAGAATTTTCATTACAAATAGATGAAAGTACCGATATTGCAGGTGAAGCCCAGTTAGTTGGTTTTGTTTGCATGCCAGATGATATCATCAAACACATCTTGCTGTGTTGATCTTTACTGGAAGAACTGCTGGGGAAGAAATTTTCAACAATATTAACAATTTCTTCTGTGAATATGAAATATTGTGTACGTGGTGTTGCACTTTGTTTAGATGTTTGTTGAAAAAGTGGTGTTGCACTTTGTTTAGATGATGCAGCAACAATGACAAGGAGAACATTTGGTGTTATTGCAAGAGCCAAATGTAAAAATCTGGCACTAATTCCAAATCACTGCATTTTGCACAGATATGTGTTAGCATCCAAAAGAATGAGTGCAATTTTGCATGAGACTCTGAATGATGCTATAAAAATAGTTATGTGAAAAGCAGACCTTTAAATATGTAACTATTTCACCAATTGTGCTAAGATTTATACTCTCATCATCAAACATTACTTTTCCATACAGATATTCATTGGATGTCGAGAGGAAATGTCTTGCCAAGGCTTTTTGAACTTTGAGATGATGTACATCTTTTCCTCAAAGATAAGACACCTCTTGCAGAAAAGTTTGAAAATGTATCTTGGGTTTCCTACCTTGCAGACATATTTAGGAAACTAAATGAACTGAATCTGTCTCTTTGAGGATACAGGCAACATTTTTACAATGGAAGAAAATGTTTCAGCATTTCACAAGAACCTGTTTTTTCTGGAAGAATCGTGTTACAAATGGAAATCTAGACATGTTTCATATTTTCTGAATTGAACTCAAATTTGTCTGAATTTCTTGAACTGAACTCAATCACTGCAACTTATAGGCAGGAAATACAAACTGTTATTGTGGAACATTTGCAGAGGCTGCACAATGAGTTTTTGTCATGTTTCCCATTCTTATGTAAGTGACACCGAAGAGTCACTGGGTAAAGTCGCCATTTGTGATGGACAATATGGTGAAATCCAAGCCTTCTATCTAGCAGCAAGAAATGTTGATAGACATGGCATCAGATCATCATATGCATGAAATTTTTCAAGAAAAATCACTAATACAGTTCTGGAGTGAAGCTGAAAAAACACATCCTTCATTTCAAGCAAAGCAATTACAACTTTTCTTCCATTTGGATCATCATACTTGTGTGAGAAAGCATTTTCTAACATAGCTAATAAAAAGACTAAATCCAGGAGCAGCCTTCATCTTGAACCAGATTTGATTGTGTCTGTGAGCACTCTTTCACCAAGGATATAGACCTTAATGTCTAAAAAACAGGCACATGTTTCCCACTAAAATTGCCTAGCTGGGAAGTTTCAGCTGAAATGTCTTTGCTTGCATGTTTTCTGAAACTTTAGGGCCACTGTTGTTGTTTTATTGGACAGACAGATGTCATGCAGTTGATGGTATGCCAGGCTCTTTGTCTTCAGCAACTGGTACTTATAAGAAAAAGTATGAAAACCCCTGAGATAGATGACTGGCATGACTCTATTGTTAAAGGAAAAGTAAGGTGTTCAGGGGCAAGCCACTACTAATTTGTGGTGGAGAGCATATATTTTAAATTAAATAAATTAAAAATTGCAGCCTGGCATTGATGATGTCACAATAAAAAATTGTTCATATTATTTAATTTGCTTCTTTAATAACGTTTCTTTTGTTTAATAATTTTAATATATGCTTTTCAGTTTTTTATTTGTCATGGTGTTGAATATTTTATGCTATTGACCTTGGCAAATGACTTGTAAACTTGTATTGGTGTTGGTTTTTTTGTGTGAAAATAACTCAAACAGGGATTTTCCTTCATTGTGAGAAAACAGTTTCCTGAAGAGGGATGTGATCTCCTAAGCAAAATGCATCGCAATAAAAGATATTTTTAGAGGTGGATTAAGCAATCTTGGCACTTAATGTGTTAAAAAACCATGTGTTGCAAATATGCAACTCATGCAGGCCATATGTTGCAGAAATGCAACACATGCTATACATTGAAATCTGTTCTGTGTTACTCTAGAGCAAAATGCTAACCATGTAAACATAAGGTCTGTCAGAATGAAAATTGCACTTGGCCCAGTAAATTTCTTTTTATGATAGAATTCTAATAGAAATTTAATTTTTCCCTGTAAAGTATGAGATGTGCAAAATTTGTTTTTTTTTCTAATGTTTTTCTTACACAATGAGTGTGAGTAATTACAATATCATGAAAATATAAAGTATAAAAGAAATATTTGAGAAATAGTCTTTATTTTCATTTAGCAAACACAGTAAAAAAAAACCATATCTTATTTTAGTGATTTTTCTTAGATTTGTATCAGTCCATTTATGCATTTATGTGGTAGAAGTTCTGTTGAATTTAGAACGTGATGAGCATAAAAGATGTCATAACGAGATCAGAAAAAACTCATTCAGGCCATGTGTTGCAATTCTACAACATGCCTAAAAATCAACAAAAACAATGTTTTTCAACAGTGAAGACAAAATTATATTAAATAGTCATAATTTTTGTACTGTTTTGTCCATTAAAAAAACAGCAGGGCCCATTGTGATATTTTATGCTTTTCTATTGTGGGTGCTTAATATGTTAGACGGATATAACAAGAAACATGATAAAATATAAACACAAACTTTTTCTGGCCTGTGGGGTACTAAGTGCATTTTTTTTACTTACTAATATTTGAGCCTGATCTCTCAGAGCAGTAACTTCCTTAAACTTTGGCCAATGGCCAAAATATCTATAAACAGTGGTACCTTGGTATACATCTGCTTTAAAATACGTCCAATTCGGAATATGTCCTGTTTGGACGAAACAAATTTTGCTCGGTATATGACTTAATTCAATTATACGCACCATCTATGAACAAGTAGCACTATCAATGTACTAGGCCAGACTAGACGTTTGCGGTGCCACGGTTTATAACATTGTTAAATTTCTTCTGATTTTAATTTGTAAATAAAATTTTATTATTTTTATTAATCATGAATTGCAAAAAGGCAAGTGAAAAGCAACAGAAAAATAAAAATATGGCTAGAATCACAATGGAACTGAAAAAAGAGATTGTTGAGAAATATGAAGGTGGCATACGTGTTCGAGATTTAACTGTTGCATACCGTATTCTGTGAACAACAATATCAGCAATCATGAAAAATAAAGACATTATTAAATCTGCTAACGTTTCAAAAGGGATTAAATCAATTTCTAAACATTAGATCATGTTGAGAAATTGCTTTTGCTTTGGATAACTGAAAAACAGTGTGCTGGCAACAGCGTATCAGAAGCAAATATTTGTGAGAAAGCTAAAAAGATACATGCTGATCTCATGAAAAATCAAGCAGGAACTAGCCAGGAAAGCAAGGTGTTTAAAGCCAACCATTATTTTTACATGAGAATGGATTAATCATTTTTACATTACTTCTTATGGGAAAGGTTGGTTTGGTATAAGTCCAAACATCAGGAACTGATTATTAAGGTCATATACTGAGGTTCCACTGTACTATAAATTTTAATTCATTATTTTGTGAGCTTTATTTTATATATATTGTTCATTATTACAATATTTTATTTTTGTTTTGTTTGATCTTAATGCATTTTGGATATTATTTAATATTAGTGTAGGTACTGTACATCGCTCATATCTGCACATGCTTTTCAGTTAACTTGTGCATGAACTTTGATCAGTTTTTGGTGTTATTCATTGTTTGGATAACAATTATTATAGTGTATGGCATAATTTTTCTTTTTATTTTATATTTAGCTAGAGGTTATTATGTGAATACACTTATATATTTACATTTTTTGATATAATTATTTGACAGTCTGTGGATTAGCATTTATAAAATAGTATAATAATTGAAATTTAATAAAAATGCAATAAATGAAGATAATTTGAACAATAAAATTACATAATTTATTAGTGTTGCAACGAATAGTATATTTGGCCTCAGGCCAAATACTGAATATTTGGCCAAACTATTTGGCTTGATTAACACATGTATGAAAATTGGCGTGCAAACCTCATTATGGTAAGGACCCTGCTCTCTATTGGCCCACTGTCACTACACTTCGCCAATCGCATTAATTCTTGACAGTTGTAGCGTCGTGACTAGGGATTGTAAATTTACCGACTTTTTCATTTACCGGTAATTCGGTAAATGAAAATTAAAATACCGGTTTACCGGTAAATTACCGGTAAATTTTTTCCTGAAAAATAAAATTAAGGTGATAAAAAATATAAGTAATTTTGATTTCCATTTCACATTTTCTATTTCAAAGGTATAGAATATAAAAAATATAAAAATTAAAGTGTTATTCTAAACAAACTATAATACAGTAGAACCTCGAAAACTCGGCTCTCGATAACCCGGCACTCCAGATAACTTGGCCACACCCTGGCAGGGCAAAAAAATCCTTAGTTAATTAATTTTCATTATAGACAGCTTTATAAAAGTATAAAAGCTCTCATAAAGTATTTTTCTGAGGTCTGTCTTATCAGGTAAATTACTGTACACAGTGTATTCATTAATTTTCATTTTCATGTAGTAAAGGCTCTATGCCTTCATAAAGGACGTACTTTTCCTTTGTTTAAGG
>NW_019392627.1:225597-228607 GCF_000671375.1 Centruroides sculpturatus
GCGATCTGGCAACATTGAAACAAGTTTCGAGAAGGACCACGTGTATCGACAGAAGGCGAGAAGAGAAAATTTACATATTTAAGTACTAATAGTTCACGAAAATAATAATTTTTGTGAACTATTATTAGTTAAGTATGTAAAAATTTATTACATTTCCTGTTGTACGAGGGTTTTACCCAATTCTCGAACCGTGTGAGAATGAATCTGTGCTATAAAAGTACCGTGTTATACGGGGGATGGTACCAATTCTCGAACCGTGTTAGAGCGAATCCGTGCTATAAAAGTACCGTGTTATACGGGGGATGGTACCAATTCTCGAACCGTGTTAGAGCGAATCCGTGCTATAGAAGTGCCGTGTTATACGGGGGTTACCTGTATATATATATATAAATGGACGTGTGTGTCCCTATATTTAACTTTTCAGCCAAAACTACACATTGCACATGAATGGTGTTTGTATGTGGTAGTAGCCCCGAGTCTCCATTCGTGCACTATGGTGGTTGCGTCTTGATAGCTATAAGGGTGCGGGAGATATGGGGTTTAAAGTGGTCGACTTCAAAGATTTTCTATTTTGATTTTATTTTAAAAATGTTCGAACCGTTTTAAATTCAAATTTGTTCGATTATAGAACGATTGTAAATGTTCCAGAAAATTGATCAAATTGAAAATAGTTCGTTTGACTGGATGTGAACAGACGTTCTGTCTGGAAACGGGGGACCTAATTCTTGCATTCTGTGAAAACAAATAAGATTGGCTATAATGTAATTATCTTAATCTTCACTATCGTTACTTTTTGCCCAGCAAAGCGGATCCTTGCAGCTAGATTACTTAGAAAAACAGTGTTTTATATATATAAAAAAAAACTATATTACATACAAATGTACGAACGAATAAAAACCCAGCAAAGTGGGTCCTTGCAGCTAGTGTAATTATAAAATGGAAAAACTACAACGGAAAAGTGATGAATCGAAAGTATCGATTCATCACTTCTCCATTGAGAAAGCTCCATCTCTCTAGTTCATATATACATAGGCATACGTGGATTAGAGAGATGGATGAAAGAGAAAGGAAAGAGCAAAGACAAGCACTTAAAAAGGATGTGTGTGTGACGATTCTCGAATGATTAGGTGTGTACGTGTGTTGATCTTTGTAATTATAAATTGTGAATACATGTGACTAATATTATTATTTTTCTTTTATTTTGTGCATGTTATAAGTTATAAATAAATATAAAGAAACAACACTAACCCGACAACATTAAATCTAAATACCAAAATGATTAATTTACTGTGTTTTTGTTATTTCTTACACCTTTTTTTTAGGTATTTGGTATTTGGCTGAATAGCGATTAAATATTCGGTATTCGGCCGAATACCGAATAGTAACTGAATATTCGTCACATTACTATAATTTATAAAATCTTACTATAATTGAAATTACTGTAAATATCATGACTAAAATATTAAACTCATTAAGTATTCAAATTGTTCTCAACATTACTGACTTTTGATTTTAAGTTTTGTGTTTTGTCAGATGCTTTGGCTTATTAATGTTCAAAAAAATAGATTTGATATAAAAAGCAAAATTAAAATTCAAACACTATAGAATTGAATTAGCTTAAATGAAATAATTCAGAATAGAGTTGAACCTGTCTATCTTGAATCTCAGAGTGAGAAAAAAATTCACGATAGACAGGTTTTGAGATGTAGAGGTTCCTACACAGTAAACAGTAATAAGCTTTTGATTGGGGATACAGTATTGTATTGATACAATAGCAAGTACAGTACATACCTATATCAGGTTTAAATAAAACATTTTCGACATACTTTAACACAGTTTGTCAATAGTTTCTGATACCTGACTTTCTTCAACCAATAAGATGCAAGCCAAACTCATAGCCAATCAGAGAAAAGCGGTGTTAACTATGTACTATATTGCAATAGATGTTTCTCAACTACAATTTATGCTATCAAAATGTAGTCATTGAACTTTGAATCTGTAATTGACACTTCAGTCTATAATTTGAGAGGTTTTGGGAGAAAATAATTTGAGATAAACATGGAAAATGTTTTGAATTTAGAAATGCTGAATATGCAGGAAAAAATAAATTTTGAGATAAACATGTTTGAGATAGACAAGTTTAATTGAATTGTAAACATATGAAGCAGTTGAATTAAAAAGCTATGCAAAAATCTAATAAAATCTTAGCTATACTCTGATATTGGAAAGTTTATAATTAATAGTTTTAAGAATCAATATTTTTAAATTTAATTTTACAGGTTAAGATAACCAACTTCAAATTATTTTATTATATCTCAGTTCTTAACCTTTGTAGAGAGGATTAGTCATATATGGCGCTATCATGATGTAGTGGAGAATAAATGTGGGAAATTTTTTAAGAATTTTCTCACGTGTTTTTCTTGTTTCTGTTTTGGGAAAAAAAATTTTTAAACAGTTATGTCTAATAACTAACTAATAAAGAAAAAACTTTCTTTATTGTCGCGTAATTCCTTTTTTATGTGAATTTTATTTTGCGGTAGTTTTTAGTGATATCCGCAAAATTTTTTGCATATATAGATGTCGTTCTCCAGTGCCAGATGATCACCTTTTACAGGCATATCCGTCAATCACTGCAGAGTTGTTCATGAAGTTAAAATTAAATAAAGATAAACAAATGTTTTCTACACTAAATACTCTTATTCTTTTTAATTGTATAATTATAAACTGTAATTAATTGTCCAAGCTGGAACTAAGATAAAAAACACACTAAACACCATAAACACTTTTCCAGCAAACAATTTATTGAGAATACAAATGTTTTCAGCTTATTTAAGAAGCCTGCTTTAGGTTTAGCTGCTGTATTTGAAATTTTTCAGATTCTAAAGTGGAATGCTCTAAGTATTTTGATGTATTACATACTTTGAACAAAACTAGCATTTAGGTAAATGCATATCTTCTTTTAAAAATTAAAAATAACAATATAGTGTGTGTGTATATATATATATATATA
>NW_019392627.1:228665-280963 GCF_000671375.1 Centruroides sculpturatus
TATATATATATATATATATTACTTGATTATCTTTACATACTATATATCTTTATATACTATATATAATGATAATAATACATGATTATATATATATATATATATTACTTCATTATCTTTACATACTATATATCTTTATATACTATATATAATGATAATAATACATGATTATGAATATACATGAAACAGGATGATGATGATTGTACAGGATGCATAGGAAAGTTCCTTTAACCGGAAAATTCTTGTGAATGGAGAGAGCTACAGCTATACAAGTGAGGTAACAGTATAGTAAAGTGACTATGCTCAACCTAATGCAAATAGCTGCGCAATCAACAATAGAGCAAATTTTCCAATTAGAAAGTTTTAGAGCAGGTGTGGCCAAACTTTTTCAGTAAAATATAGTCTGCAGACGACTATGAATATGGGCAAAAAATTTTAGGATTTTTCAAATTTTTCATAGATATTTTAAATTAATTAATAATTAACAAGAATTTCAACTAAAAAAATATGGCAAATAAAGAAAACAAATAATCATTTTTTTATTTTATTAAGCACAATAATATTTATTAAATTAAAAAAATTACAATGTAAAGAAATACACAAAAAATTTTAGCAAATAAAGAAAATGTTAATTATAATTTTTTTATTTTTTGAGATGAAAAACTTATTAACTTAAAAAAAGTACACTGTGAATAAGCAAATGAATAAAAATGTTTAATTGGATGAAATCTGACATTGCATAAGTGCAGCAAGTTTTTCAAAATTTGGCTCATAAGGCAATTCTCAAACATTATTCCAAATGTTGATCTGTTAATTGGGATTGATTTTTTGTTTTGATTGCATTCATAAATGAAAATGCAGATTCACATAAATATGTTGATCCAAAGAAGGCATTGAAACGTGCAACAATTGTCCAAATATTTAGATATTTATCTTTGTTTATCAGTTTCCAAAAATACAATCTGAAACAGTGACTTAAGATTTATGTCACATTTAATATTTATTATTTCTTATTCCAAGCCTGCTAAATTTGTAGTACCGAGAAAATTGTTTAGTTTCTGAGCTACACTTTTGACGTTGATATTGTCATTAAACGGGTGATAAAAAAACTGGCAAAATCTTCAAGTTCACTTAATGTTAGAAATCTTTTAAATTCTTTTAGAAGCAGTGCAATAATATTGGCATATTTGTTGTAAGTAAGATTCTTTTTATTTTTAGACTGCTTTAAATCATGATGTTTTAATTGCATTGCAAGCATATTTAGTTTCTCTTTAAATGACTTCAAAATGTTTATCATATCTATTATTATTTTACCTTTACCCTGTAGTTGCAGATTTAATTGGTGTAATTTTTCAGTAATGTTGCAGAAAAAAGCAAGATCAAGAAGCCATTTTTGATCATTTAATTGTGGATATGAATCACTTGTAGTTTGTAAATATGAGCATATTTGTGGCAGAAGTTCTCATTAAAATGTAGCACGACTTAACCATCTTACGTCAGTATGTAGTAACAGTTCACTGTGTTCATCGCCGCATTCTTTTAGCAAGTGCAAAACTGACAATGTGACAAACTTTTAGATCTTATGGAATTTATTATTTTAAATGCAACATCTATAACATGATTGAATTTCAATACTTTTGAACATAGCACTTGAGTATGTATAATACAATGATAATCCATAAAATTTGGAATGTTGTCATCATTTTTACAGAGAGCAACGAAGCCACTTTTATTACCGATCATTGCTGGAGTCCCATCAGTGGTTATTGATACCAGCTTGCAAATTGGAAAATTTGTATGTGCAACATAATTTTTAAACAAATTGAAGATATCCTGACTTCTTGTGCATTCGTGCATTGGAATAATAGTTAATAATTCTTCTGTGGCCGACGTATCATCAAAAACCATTCGAATAAAAACACATAATTGTGCAGTGCTGATATAGTCTGTAGATTTGTCAAACTTTAGTGATAATACAATGCATTTATTAATGTTTTCATGTAAAATATCTTCAAGATTTTGGCTAATTCCTTCTGTTCTACACATAACAGTATTTTGTGATAACAACATATTTTCGATGGATGCCATTATTTCCGATTTATTTTTAAAATCTTGAAACAACACTTCTCCAGCTTTAATAAAAGCTTCTTTCCATACTTCCCCATCTTGAAACGGTTTATTATGTTTAATTAAAGTATCAGCAACTTTGAATGAGGCAATCATAGCAGTCTTTGAGTTTGTGTTGTATTTAAAAAAAGCTGTTTTGTTGCACAGTTAATTCTGCCTTCAGTTGTTGCATTTTGGCCTTTCTTAATGCAGTACCACGTGGATAATCTTCTTCATAGTTTTATGAACTGTTAGAAAATGTCTTTCAACGTTTCCTTTCTTAGGCAAAGCTACTGTTGCATTGCAAATAAAACACACACATTTATCTTTTGTCATAGTAAAGAAATAATCTTCTTCCCATTCACTGTGATAATGATAAGTTTTTATTTTTTTCCGGCCTATACTTGGTTTATTCATTCTAAAATAATAGGGTTAAGTGTTAATAACATTTAAAACAATAATTAATAAACTAACATACCTGCTTCTGTTCACTGTATGAATAAATAAAAAAAAAACTAAAATTGAAAGTAAATACAAGTGCACAAACAAGGAGTAAGAAGTGGATTGAAGCCAGGTGCTGTCACGTTACTGTCTGGCACATGATTTTGCACCATTTTATGCAATTGCCACTTATATGCGCATGCGTTAACATTCATTTGTATTGTTCATCGGGATAAATACAAACAGTATGGGTATGTTGCACAGACAGTCTATTATTGTAAGAATAAATTATCGAATTAAGATTTTTAAACATTAATTTAAGTGAAAGCAAATTGTTCAACTTTAGCTTTGCAGGCTACTTTCAAAACCATTGTGGTCGACCGGTCGACCACAGTCTACATGTTGGCAACCCTGTTTTAGAGCATCAATTACTTAGTACGAAATGACGTGGTTCACACGGATAAGATAAATTGTCGCCTGTATACCCAAAAATGTCCGAAAGCAATACACACTGTTTTGTGTAAACATTTGAAAGGAATAGCCATAGGTATGAAGAAATACACACAATTTATTGCATAAAATACGTACTTAAGTCAATACAGTTTGATAACATCACACAAAAAACAACGGAAAGTCAAACTGTCACATAGTGATAACAAGTTAATGTTGAGTATGTTTGAAAAGTTTGCCATTGCTCACGATACACACCATTGTTATCAAACTGTATTAACATAAGTACATATTTTATGCAATAAATTGTGCGTATTTCTTCATACCTATTGCTATTCCTTTCAAATATTTACACAAAACAGTATTCACCACTTTCAGGCATTTTTGGGTATATAGACGACAATTTATCTTATCCGTGTGAACCATATGTCATTTCATACTAAGTAATTGATGCTCTAAAACTTTCTAATTGGAAAGTTTGCTCTATCTGTTTTCATTTTCAATTTGCACTGCCTATCTTCCAAATTTTGCCACTAGCACTGCTGTCGTTTGCATTAGGTCAGGCATAGTCACTTTATTGTTACCTCACTTGCATAGCTGTAGCTCTCTCTGTTTGCAAGAATTTTCCGGTTAAAGGGACTTTCCTATGCACCTTGTATAGGGTGCATAGGAAACAATGAATTCACAACCTGTTTATAATAAACAGGTTGTGAATTCATTGTTTCTAAGGGGATTATTGTTTCTTAAGGCAAATTTATGTTTCTAAGGGGATTATCAAACAATCTTCATGCGATACAGTGCTTCAGTCTTTATTGTTAATGCAATTCCCTTTTAACATTGCCTTAAATATTTATAGTAATTCCAATGTCCCAGAAAAATGTTTATGGTGTTTAGTTTGTGTTTTAATTATAAAATTGATGATTAAAAGCGAATAAGAATATAAATTAAAATTTGCATAACAACCCATGGACCTGGAAATCTTGTTTGAAATAATGGCAGAATAGATTCTCAGTTGCATTGTAATATTTTAAAGAATGATTTGGTGGGTACATTACAGTTGTATAAATTAAAATAAAAAATATTTTTTTAACAGGATAACATAGTGCTAAATGCACTAAAACCCTGCTTCAGCAGTTGTGCATCATTTAAGCATTTACTAACATTTTTAATATATTCTGGGGTTTATGAGAAGCTGTAAAGTGTTATAACTAAATTTCTTATAACTTTTTATGTTTAACCTAATAGAAATATTTCAGAAAACTTATTATTATATAATAAGTTCTATAATAATAATAATATTATTATTATTATTATTATAGAAGTGTGTGGACATTTTCTTTTTCTTTTATAGTCACATATATAATTATAAAATGTGAGATCCAATCAATATTCCATCATCATAAAATGAAATAATTCTGTACTCTAATTCTAATTACTGTATATTTAACTCTAATATTTATACCGATAAATATTAAGTTCTTGGAAAATGATTTTTATATTGTTCAATATTTATAATTTGATAATGCTTTGAAGATGAATTCAATATTATATTTTAATATTCTTCACAAACCAGAACTGGTCCCAAATTATCTAGATTTTATCCCATGTCCTCAGAGTGGTATATTAATGAAAATGCCATTGTGTACATGTGCAATTTTTATTAATATAGTTTCATATTTCTTATAAAAATTTCAGTGTGTGTGAAAAAAATGAACTTGGTTGTAATTTCAGAGGAAAAGAAAAATCGAGTTTGGAAATAGAGAGCATTTGATATGTTAGCAACAATTTCATCAGTAATAGATATTTCTTTGTTGTTTGGGCATTCCGATTAAATAATCAGAATTCCCAAACAGCAAAGATATTATTATTGGTTTATCTAAAGCAGTGTTGGGGGTCGCAAAACCTTACACGGGGGGTCGCGGGTAAAAGAAAAAGACAAGTGTTTGTAGGTCCTGCACTACATTTAAAAAAACTACAATTTTAGCGAGAAGGCTGTACCTGTTTATTATACAGTACAATTGGTTTTTTGATCGGCATTTAGGTCTGAACGATGGGTGTCGCCAGGGTGGGGCCTGGGTGGGTACGCCCACCCCAGAAAATGATAGCCGAAAAAGTGTTGAGCTGACTTGTAAAAAGAAGTAATAAGTAGAAAAGTAGAAGTTCAGAACTCTCATCCTAAAAAAAAAGGTCAACAGCACCCAGAGCCCAATGTTATAATGAAAAGGAAGTTTCATACTGTACGTCTGTACGTGTCTTAAGTTATTGTCAATTCTTCTTAAATTCTCATTTTAATCAACAATAATTTCTCTCAACAGAAAGAAAATTAAATACATAATTTTTAAAATCACTGATATAGTTTTAATATCGCCCTAGGGGGGCCGCCAGAATTTTTTAACTTGTAAAGAGGTCACGTATTCAAAAAGGTTGAAAAACACTGATCTAAAGTATGTGGAGGGGGAAAAAGCCTCTTCTCTGGATGGGATAATGAGAGCTATGAAAGCTATCATAATATATGACAAGAAATTGTGGATACTGAATATTTGTCACCAAATTGCATTTGGAAAAAAACTTAGAAATATTCTCCAATTTTGATGAAAACACCAAAGGTTGAAGAAGAATGAAAGAAAGTTAATATTAACAATATACTATATACAGTAGAGCGTCATTTATCCGAATCAATTGGGGACTGAGGTTGTTCGGATAACTTATTTTTCGGATAACCAATTATGTACGAAAAAATATATTAATTTATCCCATGTTGAAATTTTTCTCCATTGCGTGTCGCTTCGGGTTGAATTTTCGTCGATGTTACGCCTAACGAAGACTATTGTATCGTTAAAAATTATTTTTTTATTTTGTACAAACAAAATAAATATATTGAAAAATATAAAAACAATAAAAAATTATACTTCAGAAGTTAATTTAGTATCAAAAACGTAAAATATTTGAGTAGCTGAAGACATAGCCAAAGATTACAGTGCCACAGCACTGGCGAAAATTTAAATTTGTCGACTGAAATTCCTTCGGATAAACGACGCTCTACTGTACTTATAAAAGATTTTCACAGTTTATAATATGTAACTATACTAATGTTTTATGTATGCATGTATGTATACACGCGCACATGCGTGTATAGAGCATTTTAAGGCTTAGAATTGATGTATGGTTCACGGTTGACATCAATTATTACAGTTTACCCATCTTGCATTCAAAATTCACTTTTATAATTTCAAAATATTTTAGATATTTTTATATTAAAGTTATATAATGTAAACATTTTTTTCTTTTAGATTTACATCATTTAGTAGTAGTTCATTTAGTTTTGGTCAAGGTGGAGGTGGACGAGCTGGTGTTAGAAAAACTACAGTTTCAACAAAAACAATTAATGGAAAAAGAATCGAAACAAGAACGTATGTGTAATATTTTTTATATTTATTTAATTAGTTTTAAAGCTACTGGAAAGTTTTAAAAATTTTAATGAAAAGTTGTATCTGGTATATAACTCCTCAATATATATCTGGTCAAAACACCTTAATTTTCTAGGAATTATCACATCCAAACACACCATAATTACTAGCCAATCAACAACTTTATTTTATCCAAATGCATTTTGGAAATTACAATATTTCCTTCTCAGTGGGTTTTCTTCCTTACAAGCTAAACAATGCACAAACACTTTTTTCCATATTCTAGTAAATATAAATAACTATATTTTCAAAAAGACACTGTGGCCAGGTTGCTTGTAAAAGGCCAACCTTTTACAAGCAACCTGGCTACACGATGTCTTTTTGAAAAATAAAAATAAAATAATAAAATTACAACTTATAATCATATCCACTAAAACCATTAAATATTTACCTTCTAATCTATATACAGTAGACCCCCCCATAACGTGGTAGATATGTTCCACTTTATAAGAATTTCACATTGTAGGAATCCTTAAATACATGAGCCAATCACAGCCCGACACGTGTGAAGTTTGCGGACTACGGCTGTTTGAAAGGTTTTCTTCCATAAAATTAATCAATTCTAGACTAATTCGACTCAACATTTCCAAAACACGTATAATTTTTTGGGAATAATCAGTATAAACTATGCTATAAACAAAAAATTGTAGGATTACTTACCAAGTGTGCACCGTTCGACGTCGCCATTGCTTAACCCCTTCATTCCCGATCATTAATTAAATTGGTATAAGATTAATATTAAAATACATTAAAAATACTTAAAACTAAAAAAAAACGAAGGAATGCGTTAATTTTGAAGGTTTTTCTTCAAAATTAACGCAAAATTAAATTTCTTCAAAATTTTCCTTTGTTTCGCCTTTCTGTGAAATTTAACACCGATGAATCATTGTTTACACAGCTGGGTGACCTTGAACACAGCTGGAGTCCGATTTCCCGGGACATTCTCATAGACGTCTCGGGAGGACAAGGGTTTAAAGTAGGGTGACTATAAGCAACACGGAAATTTTTAAATATTTTTAAAAAATTCAAACTTTTATTGCGATTTCCGACCCCCCCTAATTAATTAATTTTATATTTAAAAAAATATATTAATTAAAAAAATTAAAAAACCATTGGAGGTCGTTTTTGACATCAGAAACTAGCTTTAAATAACTTTACCGAATGAATATCCGTGCACTACAACTTAGGAACCATGAAATAAATTTGATAAAAAACTCCCATTAAAAAACAACTGAGCCTTAATCGAGCCTTTTTAAAGGCTAATTAAAATCGCGATAAAATTTTTTCGCGCGGGCAAAAAATTTTGGAAAAATTTGGGGACCTAAAAAACATTCCAAAAATTCAAAAAAAAAAAAATTTTTTTCAAAAATGGCCTTAAGGACCACGTTTTTCGTAACACTATGTAGGCTTGACGAGTTAACTCGTCAATGGAGACTGAGGGGTTAAGCTTGTTTTCATCGCGGAGCAGCTCACCAAACGGCGGCCGCGATTTCTGATAAATTATTTTTCTGCGAAAAATTCGTTGAACTTTAGAGGCCTCATTAATAGAAATAATTTTTATGTCCGTTGAATAAGAAATGTTTCTTTCACAAGAAATGTATAAAATTACAGTGCTGTATTAGACTTACGGTACCTAATTTACATACTGTACAGACGATAGTAAACTCAACTTACTCGCCTAAACTCTCCGTAGCGTGGCGCTGGATGGCGGAAAGTATATATACAGTAGAGCATCGATTATTTGACCCCCAATTAACCGTCACATCAGTTAACCGACTGTTCTAGTCAGCAAATTTCAAATGTCTGCTAGTGATGTGGCACTACAATATTTGGCTATGTCTTGTCTACTTTAATATTATTTTTGTTAAATTTTTGCATGTTTTAGCTGGCAACATGGCTCGACCATTGAAGGGAGGCCAGTATTTAAACGAGACTTAATTTTCTAATTATNACATACATTATAGACATAGCCATTCCAAACACTCACAATGTACAAAACACATGCACTGAAAAAATTAGCAAGTACACAGAACTCGCCCAGGAAATCAGGCATCTGTGGAGGATGGATAGAGTGCTTATTGTACCTGCCGTTCTCTCCTGTACAGGTGTGATACCACACACGCTACACAAAAGCCTGGGAACATTACAATTGAGTAGAAATACATACATCACACTACAGAAGGCCACTATATTGAATACATGCCATATTGTTAGGAAATTCCTGAATACAGACACTGACACACTTATATAAGTTTAGTTTTGTTTTGATTGCTATGCCTTGACTCTGGTCCGGCATGGTACACAGCCACCGGTGTGAACCGAGTAACCCACTAAACCCAACACAATAATAATAATAAAAAGTGCAGAGTCCAAATGGTTAGGACTTGAAAGTTGAAATTTGGTACACAGTTAGTGTGCGTTACGAGAACACACACTAAGAAGGGATTTTTCGAAATTCCTCCCCACGGGGGAGAGGGACAGGATTAAGGCTTAACACTTCCATCAACAATGGAAGTGTTATGTAACAATGGAATTGTTAAGGGAAAGCGACGTACAAGACACAGATGCAGTTTTTTTCGTTTTTGCGGGAAATCGAACATATTTTTAGAACCATCTAAAAATTCTCTAATTAGTCTGGAAACAAGGGGACCCAATTCTTGCATTCTGTGAAATCGAACATATTTTTAGACCCATCTAAAAATTCTCTAATTAGTCTGGAAACAAGGGGACCCAATTCTTGCATTCTGTGACTGTAATGTAATAATTTTAATCTTCACTATCATTACTTTTGCCCGAACAACGCCAGGCCTACCTGCTAGTTTTTTAATATTTCAACTGTTTTAACTATTTTCTTATTAAAATGATTTTCACCTATTTTAAGAATTTAAAAAACTAATGTTAGTTTTTTAAAACATTAACGTTAGTCTTGCAATATGTGGGCAAGCATTGTCATGTTGGAAAATGACCTTGTCGTGTCTTTTGGTATATTCTGGACATTTTTGCCTCAATGCTTCATTCAATTTGATTAACTGTTGTTTGTAACTTTCAGCATTGATTTTATGACTTGGTTGCAACAGCTCATAGTACACCCTTTTGGTCCCACCAGATATACAACATAAGCTTAATTTCTCCATGAAATTTCTGTTTTGGCATTGATGGACTTGGTTCACCAGGATGCACCCATGCCTTTGGGCATTTAGGATTGTCAAAGTGAATCCATTTTTCATCTCCAGTAACAATTCAGTATTAATCCTTTTAGTTCCCAGCAATTTTTCATATTAATGTAATTAAACATAAAAAATACTTAAAACTGAAAAAAAACGAAAGAAATGCGTTAATTTTGAAGAAAAAGTTTCAAATTTTATTTTCCATTGTCTCGCTTTTCTGTGAAATCTGACGCGGATGAGTCATTGTGTTTACAGCTGGATGACCTTCAATTCAATTTATTTACAGAGGCATAAATGCATACCTTGGCTCCGCTATGAACACTACCAAGGAAATAAAATACAGGAAATGTAAACAAACAACAGTATGTACATTGTAGATTCCATGCAGAACTTTAAGTTAATGGATAAAATCCATAAAATTATAATTAAATAAAATTAAATTATACTATACTTTAGTAAAACAAAGTATAGCTGGATGACCTTGAGAACAGCTGGTGTTGGATTTCCCAGGACATTCTCATAGAAGTCTCAGGAGGCGAAGGGTTTAAAGTAGGGTGAATACTAGCCGGCTGTATATTTTTAAATAATTAAAATTTTTATTGCGATTTCCAACTCCCCCGACTTAATTAAGTTAAACATATATATAATAAAATATATTAATTAAAAAAATTNAATATTTTTGAAAAATTAAAATTTTTATTGCGATTTCCGACCTCCCCTAATTAATTAAATTTATATATAATAAAATCTATTAATTAAAAAAAATTAAAAAACTATTGGAGGTCGTTTTTGACATCAGAAAGTAGCTTTAAATAACTTTACTGAAGTCAAATCCATGCACTACAACTTTAGAACGATTAATTAATTTTGATAAAAAAATCCCATTAAAAAACAATTAAGCCTTAATTAAAGTCGCGATAAAATTTTTTTGTGCAGGTAAAAATTTTTGAAAAAATTTGGAGACTTAAAAAACATTCCAAAAATCAAAAAAAAATTTGGGGGGCCGAAAGGACCGAGTTTTCTGTAACGCTATGTAACCTGCCCGAGTTAACTCAGGCTAAGAACTAAAAGGGTTAAAAAACCTTTTCTTTTTTGTCTTTGGAGCAATAATTTGCATATGGTTTTTGACATTCAATGTCTCGTCTCTTTCAATTCGTATGTATGTGACCCTAATTTCCTTGCTTTTGAACCATTCCCATTGCATGTAGATATTTGGAAATACATGGTTGGGTGACATTTAAAGCAGCAGCCAATTCCAATTGTGTTTGGCAAGGATCTTCATCCAGTAATGCTTCCAGTTCTTCATCTTGGATTTTTTTTGATGGTTTTCCATGCTCTTTATCATGTGTATCAAAATCATTATTTTTAAACCGTCAAAACCAGTCTTTGCATTTTGTATTGAATGGAGAATGTTCACCATAAATTTCCAACAGCAAACAATATGTTTCTGCTGCAATTTTCTTTGAAATAAAATAATGAAGCAAAACTTCCCGCAAATGCTGTTTTCATGGCACAAAACTTGACACTTTTAACCAAATAAAGATAATTATTGTTTACACTTTAAACAGATGCCTTAGACTTATTTTTGAAGAATGCTGTCAAACTTTTCAAATAAAAGTGTTGCCAGATTCAGTTGCATACAAACAGTATTACTAATGCCATCTATTATAAAAGAGCAGAGTCATATTTATACACCTAATGTATTGTAGTTTATATAACCATTAATAAAAAAATACAGTATAAAGTATTACATAAATTATGAGCAATATTTTGCTCTTTGACAAAGTTAGCTACTGCAGTCTGATCTCCAAATTTTGCCTATCTCATTGCATTCACTACTTGATTTCTTCTTAAAATACTCGGTCTACAAATCCAAGTCAAACCAAGAAAATTTATCAGATCCTTTAGGTTTTTTTATCCCAATCAGTAAAATATTTCTTACCAGCTGAACAAACAAACCAACAGCTAACTTTGAATGAATGAATTATTGAGATTGATATGTTATATTTTTGATTTGCCACCAGACTGCAATCACACTTCAAAAATAACCTGGAATCTACTGATCCTGGTTTGTTACTTAACTAATTTCTCTTTCAAACTACAGTTTAAATTCAACCTAATTGGAAAATGACTACTAAATACTTCATCCAAAACTGCAAAACCTGAAACCAATGATATAAAAATTAAATCAGTTTATAGCCAAATCAATAACTGAACTACCTAATGAACTCACATAAGAATAACAGCCTTTAGACACAAATGGGCATCTACTATTCATAGACAGAGAGCAAAAATTCTCACAAAAAGAACTTAATATTGACTTGCCTTGCTGATTTATTATCAGATTCAGTAATATTCTTGATAACCAACACCAGTCCACCTCACCCAAAATTTCCAGGGCCCAGTCCTGTGGGTCTGTTTCTGTACATGCATTAAAATTGCCCCCAACCAATATCAATATTATAACTTTGAACTACCATAACAATCTTGTTCCAAATATCTTTCCAAATAACAGGTCTTGGATACAAAAAAAAAAGCAATCAATCTATTACCTAACATATTCAATTTCAATCACCAAAACTCTAACAAGGGGACGTTACGGTCTCGAAAATTCTGTTTGGGATGAGACTTGCAGGTTAGTAGTATACCTCAAGGGTGTCCACCCAGAAGAACTGTAAAGTGCACTAGCCAGAAGATTCTGAGTAAAAAGGCTCTAAAGTTTTAAGCTCAGCTCATATACTGATCGATTTTACACTATGGCAGCACAGCAAAATGGCTGAGTCTGTAGCGAATTTGCTTGCAACGCAGGCAATCTAGGTTCAATCCTACCTTCAGCAAATTTTTTTTTAAATTTATTTAAAAGTTGTAACTATGCGCTTCGATCCAAAAGAGAGGAAGCCACTTAAGCGTTTCTGGTATTATTTGTTTAAGTAGTTAGTAATCATTTATTGTTATAATTAATTGTTATATTTAGCACTAGTATTTCTCGAAGTCAAGAAAACCGCTTGAAATTTTGCCCATTCATAGTTACTTTTGAACATAAATAAACAGCAAATTTTTTTTTAAATTNAGTTAAATAATTTCAAATGCATTTTTAATGGAGGTAAATTAAAACTTTAATTACTATTGTCATTAAAAAGTTATTACAAATTTTAAGTTATAATAAACTGTGGAGAGGTTAAAAATATTTGTTTTAAATTTGAAGAATTTTTCAATTCATTATCTTCAACCCACCATAAGACAATATGTTATGTGAAAGTATCACTTTTGCTGCTGACTTGTGAAAATTCATGGAATGATTAGCTCCCAGGTGTGAAAGTTGACAGTTATTGGACAAAAATGCATTTGAAATTATTCAACTTTTTAAAAATAAAATATTATCTTTAATTCGCATTTTAATTAGCTGTAACACTCATTTCATAAATAAAATAAAATTATTTATGATTTAATTGATAATATTTTTAGGTCATTAACTTTATTTAAAAGTGTTACAATTTTTAAAACAATTAAAAAAAAAAGTTTGCTGAAGGTAGGATTGAACCTAGATCGCCTGTGTTGCAAGCAAATTTGCTACAGACTCAGCCATTTTGCTGTGCTGCCATAGTGTAAGATCGATCAGTATATGAGCTGAGCTTAAAACTTTAGAGCCTTTTTACTCAGAATCTTCTGGCTAGTGCACTTTACAGTTTTTCTGGGTGGACACCCTTGAGGTATACTACTAACCTGCAAAGTCTTATCCCAAACAGAATTTCCAAGACCGTAAGGTCCCCTTATAAGATAACAATTTGCTTAACAAGAGCATCCAACCTGCTATATAATGTCATCTATTAGTTTCACGAAAACCAATTTCTTGAATGATTACAAAATTTTCACAATCATTGAACAGTGGATTTACCATCTCACCAAGTTTCTGAGAAAGCGAGAACTTGAAAAGAAGACAAAAATTGCCAAAATAAATATGATTTGTTCAGAATTCCCTCACAATTCCACAATGTTATTGAAACATCAGAATGAAGTCAAGATCCACCTTGCATTTCCATGCTCTTTGTGAATGGATTATAAGTAAAAACCTTGTCATTTACCTTGACTGCATTACCATTGTTTATATATTTAATCTATGCCCCTTTCCCTTTTTCATCTTAGGAAAATAGTGAGGGCCTTTGCTAAACTTCACTAGTGAAAGGAGGTAGGTTATCCGTTATATAAATATTGGAACCTTTCAGCTTAAATGACATACTTTTGATCTTACATTTATTGCTACAATCCAAAAAATTAATCTTTTCCTTCCAGTTTTACATATCCTAATCTGTAACATTTTTCTACGGAAACATTATTAACATTCAGCTTATTGCAAAAAAATGTTTAACATAGTATCCTTAATTTGGATCTTCCTGATCTATCTCAGGAAATCCTGAAATAATCATGTTATTAAGTCTTATAAAACATTCATAATGCTCTATATACAATTATTAAACAGAAATTTAAAAAATTAATTAAAATATTCAAAAAAGTTAGAATTTTAATGAAATCTACTTGGATAAAAATATAAGGTCATACAATATTTTCAATAATTACACTGCCAAAAGCCAGCAAATCTGCCTTTATTTTGAATAACCTTTATTAGTCTTTCAATCATTGATGATGATAGTTTATTTTGTATATCAGAATTATTTCAAGTTTTTTCAATGGCTTGCATCAAATCCTGCTTAGATGTAAATATACTAAAATCTTTGTGTACAGATCTAACAGACAAAAATTCCCCACAGATTCTCAATATGATTAGATCAGGACTTCTACTTGGCCATTTTAAAACAGTTATTTTATTAGCTGTAAACCATGATTTTGTTGCCATAGAGCAGTGAATTGATGCATTGTCTTGCTGAAATATCCAATCACCAGATGTAATAAGTGGTCCAAAAGGCAACAATTTTCTGCCAAAAATATCTTGATATTTAGAATAATTTATTCTTGTTGTGATAAATGCGATTGGTGTTGTAATGATATGGGCTGACTTTCAAAGCCGGACCATACCATTATAACCACCACCAACTTACTGCTGAGTAGTAAGACCTATCATCTCTGATGTCATGCCAGTAGTAATTAAAACTGTCAGGTCCATCCAAATTAAATTTTTTCTCATTTGAAAATATTACATCAGCCCATTTACTGCCAAATGTGTTCAAGTGCATACTGGTCTTGCTTCTTGATGTGCTTGTGTTAAAGGATGTCTAACTTTCCTTTTAGAGAATTTTAAATTTTCATTGGCAGATAAAACATTTCTAATGGTTCTTGATGTGCAATTTAATTCTAATTCTCCCAAAATAGTTCTTGAGGACATTCTTATGATGGGAAAGGTTTACAATCTGAGATTTCTGATGTACTGTTAACAATTGTGGTCTTCCTGACCTCTTCTTAGTACTGTTATTTTCTGGATCACGTAGAAATCCATTCACACACTGTTAGATCATTCAATTTTTAATCAAATTGTTTCTCCATTCAATCCCATTTCTGAAAATGCTAAAATTTGGCCTCTCTCAAATCCTGACAAATGTTTTTCTTTTGGCATTGCTGCAAGTAAAATTATAGAATGGACACCATATAGAATACTTAGCAGATTTTAACAAGTCTAAACTTGTGTAATTCAATTTTCGCAATTAACTGTTGTGAAAACGACTTTATACTTTTTTCCAAGTAGATTTCATTAAAATTTTAACTTTTTCTAATAGTTTTGTTAATTTTTTTACTTCTATGTAATAATTGTATAAATGTGTGTATTCTTCTTTTGATTAATGTATATCAACAGCAGAAATAAATAATTTTCAAAAATATGGAAAATATGAAAAAAAATTTAAGCAACCTTAAACTTTTTTCCAGCACCTTAATTTCTGAGATTCACTGTTGCAAATTCACTCATTCTGTAGTTGAGGCCAAATCCTCCTCCTGCATCAATTTCTTTTCCAGTAACTCTAACCTATATTCAAATCCCACAATAGCTTCATCCAAATTCTCCATCCACAAGAATATTTTATTCACTTTTGCAATCATTCTCTCTAATTCCATCTTTCACATTTAGATCTGCCTGTAACAAATCTATAATTTTTATTGTCTCTAATATATCTGTGTGAAAGATTTCTGTCCTATCCTTCTGGCCTATTGGCAAATATATTTTCTTTTTTTACATTAAATCATAAGGGTTATCTTAACTGTAATAGAAAACAAAAATTTGTAATTAGTTAAATCACACTGAAATTGCCCACAAAATTCCCTTCCTAAATATTACTAATTAAAAGTTTTAATTTTTAAAATTGATTTTTTAAAAATTGAGTGTTAATCTATACTAATATTATAAAGAGGTAATGTTTGTAAATAAGTAAGTTTGGATGTAGCGTGTAATCTCCGAAACTATTCATCTGATTTCAAAAATTCTTTCACCAATATTTAGAATGGAACTTCAGGGTGGACATAGGCTGTATCTTATTCCGTTAAACATTCATATAAATTAAAAGATATAATCTAGGTTAAGGCTTTTATGTCCAACAGATGGTGCTACGAGTACAACGCCCTAAGTTTGCTTTTCTGTGAGGCATTATGCTTTTCTGTGAAAATGAACTAAAGCAGATCATCTATCTATCTGTATAAATAAAAATGTAATGTTTGTTTGTTCCTACCGATTCCTTTGAAATTTTGACACAATGCTGCATTCGAATACACACGTGTTTTTATATAATATACATGTCGAAATTCCCCCCCACTGAAGGGAGATGGTTAAGATTAAGGCTTACCGTGAAGAACTTGGCTTCTATTATACTATTTTAGATGCGGGTTTTTGCGTTTTAATAGGGTACGTCAAGAGAATGTACACTAAGAAGAAATTTTTTGAAAAATTCCCCCCCCCCCACGGGGGAAGTGTTATACATTTATAATAGATACATTTTGAGTCACAACAACACGTGGCGGGGTCGGCTAGTCTTATAATATAATCAAGATGGGATGATGATGATGATCATAATAATAATCAGCACAGAGCCTAAACAGTTAGGAATTGAAGGTTGAAATTTGGGTACATAATTAGGGTACATCATAAGAATGTTACACTAAGAAGGGATTCTTCAAAATTCCTCTCCATGGGGGAGAGGGAGAGGATTAAGGATTACACTCAAGAACTCTGCTTCTACTGTACTATTTTAGATGTGGTTTTTTGTGGGAAGTCAAACATATTTTTAGACCCATCTAAAAATTCTCTAATTAGTCTTGGAAGAGTGGAACCCAATTTTTGTACTCGGTGAAAACGGGAAAGATCAGCTATAATCTAATAATCTTTTCTATAGTTACTTTTTGCCTGAACAATGCCGGGCTCATCTGCTAGTTTATTAGAATATTCAATTAAAAACAGTTAAATAGATTACTGGTGTTTTTCCATAGTACATTAGGACATTACATAGACTGCATTACTGGATTTTTTTCACTCGTTTGCATTTTTTTTTTTGTACAAAATCTTTTTAACAGGTACTGAGTTAACTGGGTAATATCCAGGTAACTCAGTAAGTGCATACCCAATATCTACATTACAAAGGACATTTGGCCATCTCTTATTAGAATTTAAACTGTTAATTCACAAAGCTTTTTATTCTATTAAATTTTTTAAGATAATGAACTACAGAAAAATATCTAATAAATTGTAAATATATAAAAAATAAGAAATTGCATTATGTATAAAATACTCTTAGCATTGGTGAAGAATTTAAGAATTGAATAATGTTTTTTCAGATTATTAATTAATGTATTTTGGTTTTTTTTAGTACTGTAGAAAATGGAGTTGAAACTGTGACTGTTCATGAAGATGGTATTTTGAAGTCAAAAACAATTAATGGAGTGCCTCAAGCTATTGAATATTAATAAATAATGTGGTATAACAATGGATTTATTTTCCCTTCTGACTTTTGTTGCAAGCTAGCATGGACCAGAAGTGGATTTGTTCTATATTTGCTCTTATAAGACATATCTTATTAAATACACTGCAAAGACTTTTTTCCTTAATGAAGTAAGCTGCATTCAGCAATGTGGACCAATATTTTAATTTGTACAGTTTGCCAAAAAATTTATTAAATATCATTCTTATAGTTTATACATATTTCAACTTGTGTTTGTTTTATTTTTATTGCCTAGATTTGCTTTGGTTAATATTTTCATAAGGTTATGTTGTACATAATTTAAGAATACATTTGCATTCCTATTTGTTGTTGATGTGTTTATCAACAAATTGGATAAATATAAACAAATTCTAGATCAACATCTAAAATTATGATAGCATAATGCTACCCATTACTTCCAAATTGTCATTTTTTTGTATTTTCGACCCAACTGCAATTATTATATTATATGGACTTGTACATTCAACGCACCGTAGAATAAATAACAAAACTGATTTTCACATAGAGATCAGTCATACTTGTAATCTAATTTAGGTTTAGATGATTTTTAACAAAATAGTTTATAATACTAAGAGTTTAAAAAGTTAGAGCTGTTAATATCTTATGTTTAAATATTTTGTAAGTTATTTAAGAAAAGTCTGTTGTAAAAGCTTATGTTGTGAAAAAGTTTTGTTTCTGTTTGTCTGAAAATGGAGTGAAAATGTAGTATATGATATTCCAGTAAGATTATTGAATGGTTGTGATAATGTTGATAAACAATTTAAATGTACAAACTGGTTTAACTTGTACTTAAAAAATTGAAATATTTCCAGATTTCTAAATGAATGAAAAACGTTTTCATTGAGATAGTCATTTCGTGAAGTTATGATATTCTTTGTTCGAATGCATTCAATAAACCTAAAATTGTACTTGTCATTGTAAATATAACAGAAAATAAATTGTTCTAGAAATTGAAATTTTTCTGTTTAAGAAAAGTACTTTAATTAATCAAAAATACATTTAAAAATATACTATACTAATGATCAATCGTACTCAGAGGGCATTCCTGGGTATAAGCAAAATTTACAGTAATAAAAATACTCATAAATTAATTGAAAATAGCATATGAATATTCTGCTGATATGCATTTGCTCAGTGATTTGTTTTCATATTGTGCAACACAGTTTGTTACATTTCATTAAATAAATAGTGAAAATTAATCCTTTAAATGTTGCAAAATTTTTGCTTCATAGTACTGTATCATCAAATTATTCAAAGTAGACTCCAATTCAATTTATTTACTTCTTAGTAAGCTTTGTTACCTTTAGAATAATTCCTCTCATGTTTATGATGATGATGAATAAATGCATTCCCTGTGTTACCATATATTTTATAGACAATCAAGAATTGCTATTAAAGACACTCAAATTTGTTGAAAGTGATCAGAATTTGGTGAAACAGAACCAAAGTTATTGTAATACTTCTGAGCAATAAAATTTTATTGTACTGCATATCAGCAGCTTTTTTTTTATTATTATTATTTAACGTGCAATCTTTTATTACAAAATTTTATTAAACTTTATGAGGATCCTCTGGATATGGTCCCTTGTAAGCAGTGGTGATATTCAGCGGGTTCGCACAGGTTCGGCCGAACCCGTTGTTAACATTTTCAAAGTTTTCAGAACCTTGTTAACAAACACATGTAACATTTCTCAATGGTTTGATTCTTTTGAAAATATTAAAATATACGTATTATACTCTGTAACACTACTAAACTAGAGGCTTCCGATGCACCATTTGAGCGAAAAAAAAATTGTTAAGGAAAAATTTTCTGTTAGCGAACCCTTTGTTAAATATTTCAAATGTCATCACTGCTTGTAAGTACTGTATTGCATTCATATACTACAGCTAAAAATATACACAGACATTCAAAGTTGATACTAACAAACTACTAAATGTTTTATCTATTTTAAGTTACGTTTATTTTATTTAATTAATAAACATTTGCTATAAATTTTTATTTTTCTTACCTATTTTGTCTTTTAATAGTACTAATTACAGGTGTCCCTTGATAATCCGACAAGTATGGGACCAAAGGGGTGTCGGATTACAAAAAGTGTCCGGATTACCGAAAGTGATTATATATTTGCCATTGTTTTGCTAGCAATAGCCTACAATATTCTCTACTCCAACTGTTCGAACAGAATTGCTCACGGAAAGCACACGAAATGTGTCATCGTGTAAGAATTGGTGGGGAGATTCACGTCGTGACATGCTTCTGTGCAAGCAGACACGTAACAGGGACGGGTACCTTGACGGGAGGTGCGTCGGACTACTGAGCATGTCGAATTACAAAACGTCGGACTATCAAGGGACAGCTGTGTCTTTTTTATAACTGCCTATGCAAATTTAGACACAACATACAGGGTAGTTACAGTAGAGCATCGTTTATCCGAAAGAATTCCAGTCGGCAAATTTAAATTTTCACTAGTGCTGTGTGCTGCAATCTTTGGCTATATCTTGGGCTACTCCAATATGTTTTTTGTTGATATGTGTTTTAGCTGGCAGCATTGGCACTTTTGTGTGGTGTTTTTCTGAGGATTGTGTGTCGTGCTGAATCGAACGTTTTTGATACTAGATTAACTTCTAAAGTATAATTTTTTTTGTTTTTATATTTTTCAATATATTTATTTTGTTTGTAAAAAATAAAGAAATAATTTTTAACGATACAATAGTCACGATTATTTTAAAAAGTTTGCATTAGGCCTAACATCGACGAAAATTCAACGCGAAGCGACACGAAATGGAGAAAAATTTCAACACGAGATAGGTTAATATATTTTTTGTACATAATCGGTTATCCGAACAACCCTAGTCCCCAATTGATTCAGTAAACGACGCTCTACTGTACTTTAATTAACATTTATCTAAATCCAAGAAATGGCTTTCCGACATTGCACGAATATGTGCGTCTGATGCATTATTTGGTAAGATTCAAGCTTCGAAAGTTCGAATGAGGTGGGGTCGCCATCCCTCATTCCAAACTTGAATTGTGCCCATTATTTCTACTAATTGTTTAACATAAAATAAATAAATACATTCAAAAATGGACGTATAAAGGAAAAGGGCGTGTCTTACACTATAGGAAGAGTTCCAACAATCAGCAGCAGAAAGTTTAAGTGGAAGAAATTTTAGAGTTGTTCGAATACTAAGTTAATCTAACGGCCCAATGCTAACGAACTTTGAAATTTAAACTATCAACGAATTTCATTTGTTAAACGATTTATAACTTAAAATTTAAACTGTTGAAAAATAAATCAAACTGCCTTTCTTTGGATCCCGCCCATTCAACCTTCGGAAATTGAAATTATGATGTTTGATTGGCTTACAGATTTCAACTGTAAACTAGTTTGAACTTGTATTTGAAAATTAACCACTATCGGACATTTTGTGTTAAGCAATAACGTGAATGAAGAAAACGATTTGGAGCTATAGATATGCGAAATACATACAAAAAACGGCATTTAGTGGTTTTTACATACTCTAAAATCTTCGCTATAGGCCATTGCCTATAGAAGGTTTTATTCGTAAAATTCATCGCGCGCGGTTTACGCACAAAGGCGACTAAATGCATGAAAAACCTGATTACTAGTAAAAATTGTAACAGTGTAAACAAAACATGACGGCAATAATGCAATGATGTATCGAAATTAATTTCAACGTCATGAAAATTGGCAAAAATGACTAAAGAGAAAGGGTATACAATTAACTCTAGTATATAGCACATAATGTTATTCCGGATACTGCTCCTTTCCTATTGGCTTTTATTCTGGAGTTGTACCTAATACCACAGCCAAAGGTCGTGGCTATCCACAACATTCCTTTACAACTTTCGCTTTTGCGGTTTATATATATGAGAGGGGCCTGCAGCCAAGGTTATAGGATCATTTATTACAATTTTTGTATTTTATCGTATTTCTGCCTTACTTTTTTGATGTTTTTGTAACTTTTTTGTTTCAATTTTCTGTTTTGTAGATAGTCAACTATAATCATCACCCATTTTAGTTGTAAATTATAGTAAATAAATAGTTTTTATTTGTCATTCTACTTTTAAAAAAAATTCTTTTTGCTCTTTGGTCCCTAAGAAGAGTTTTTAGCAAATTGTGAGTTCGATCAGACCCACAATAGGCCGGTCGGATGGTGAGGGATGGGGTCCGATATATCCGGACAGTCCATCCCCGAAAAATTCCTTGGCTTTTCGACCTGTTCGGATTTGATCCCAGATCCCTCAAAGCGATAGGCCGGAAGAGTTGGTTTGATTATGAGTATTTATTTGTGCGTTTTTTACATATTATTCCTTCAAAAACGTATAACCGAAGTTTTACTGTATTGTGTAGCTGTTGATAAAAATTACAGAGTTTAGGAGGCAGTGTTGCAAACATATTCGTTGGGAAGCTAAATTCGAAGAGCCTGATAAACCCCTATCTATTGACTCGGAAGGTTATATAAAAAATGAATCTTGCCACTCCAGCAGGCTATCAATAGCCGAGTGGATAAAACCACTGAACACTGATAATTGGTTGCAGGTTCGCATCTCACCAACGAACTGGTCACACGGAGTTTTCTGAGTTTCCTTCACATGTCTAATACATAAATATGAACCAGTTTCTCATAGGAAGTCTCCGGGAAGCATTCTCCATTGGCAAGTCACACAAGTGCTGCGTCACCTTATCCCGTTAATCCTAAGCCACGCTAGCATAATTTTTAATTTTTTATACTAGAGAAATTTCTGCATACTGTTTTATGTTAATGTAAGCAAGAAAACACAAATTTTTTGAAGAAAAAATACAAAATACAAACAGATAAAAAATATACCAAACAAAACTATTCATACTTGCATATTAGCATTATTTTTTCATACTTCTATTATAAAAATTTGATTTTATACGAATTTTTTAAATAATATAAGTAGATTTATCTCAGTGACCTTCAACTGACTCTGAACTATCGGAGACCAACCACTTTCGGCACTAAATGTTAAAAGGGTTAAGACTATAATAAGTATCTTGCCAACTGTTTACTGTACACTTTTAGGAATTGTGTGCCAAAATATGGGATCGTTGATAAGTGATGTTACGCCCCAAGAGAGAGGTAGTTTAAGAAATGTGACAATTTGTGACAAAGAAGGGGGAGGGGTTTAGGGCAGTGTGATGTCACTGCTTACCAACTATACAATTTGGGTTATGAGTGGATCTTGTATAACAAAATTGCGCATCCATTGCTCTTTTATTCTGAAACTCTCAGTATCCATATTGCAAATCTCTCCAGAGGCACCACTGGGTATTTGCAGAGCCATAACTAGGATTTTGGACGCCTATGGCCAAGAATAAAAATGGCGCCTTTTTAATTTTTATTATTAAAAAAATAATAATTTTATTCTAAAAAAATACTATTGTAAAAGAATTATCTAATGACGTTTAAATATTATATAAATATAAATATAAAAATTTTTTGTGTTATTAATTTCGAATACATATTATTTCGAAGCCTTCACGTTGACAGCCTTTAAATCGGCGCCTATGGCGGGGGGTCACATTGGCCATACCCTAGTTATGGCTTTGGGTATTTGCATAGGAATAAAAACGCAAAGGCATATGGAGAAAATTTGATCAGCATGACGAGTTGTACAAAAAATATCTTATTATATAAGTTTTTAACTCACTAATGTAGCAAGTAAATTTGCTGAAAGGGAGCTCATGGTAAACATCGTACGTGACTCTGTCAAAGACGTTGAATGGATTGACGAAGAATTTATATACATGGAAAATCTCCCCGAAAGTGTTCGCACAGAAACCAAAGTACCACTTCTTGGTTTAGTTTCAATAAAAAAACACTTAATCACTGAAATTCTACTATATGGGATTTATTCATCACTAGTAGTGGCGCACTCAGAACTTATTCTTGGGAGGCCGAGTTAAACGGATAAAAAACATTTTTAATGCGAAATCAATTATTCGCACCTTATGTGACCACTAATTCAGAAGTAGTCTAGAAATAGAAGACACCAGAGAATATAAATAAAAATTTTAAGAAAATATTTTTCTACTGTTTTCCTTTTGAAGAGACTAGGGCCACTTGTTCCCCCTGGGTACCAACTGACCATTACTTTTTATAACTGGTTCTTGAAAAATTTCTGGAGACTCTCGGCTTCTCCGACTTCGATCCCAATTCGGTAGGCTGTCACGTTAACCGCTCGGCCGGGTTGTCTCGTAAAGTCGGTTTTGCTTATTATGTCTAAATAATAATAATTTTTTATGTGGATATACGACACTTTTTCATTTTAATTATTAAAAATTGTTCTTAAAATAAAATTTTTGTTTATTAATGTTTCATATTAAAGAAACCGAATTTTTATCATTTAGAGGGCGTTAGGTGTGAAATAAATCTGGGAATGAATACTCCGTAATGGTGAAATATACGTCTTGTAAGTAATTCGTTAAGTAATAATAATAATAATACTGTAGAACAATAAAAAAAAAAAAAACTTAATGGAAAATGATTGCACCAAAAACGAAAAAACTTTATTCTGATAACTATCAAACAATCTCTTTTTCGGCAATTTGGGTCTTTGCTCCTTCCATTCTTATGCCCAAATTTGGTGAACCTGTGCAGGGAGCTGAGTGATGGTCCAATCCCCGATTTTAGGCAAAGTTTCCTTTGATGAGTAGGTTTTGTTAGAAGGTGTATCACTTACGAAGGAAACGTTATCAAAGAGAAAATCTTGTAAACTTCCTGTTATATTGGTTATCTGGAGCTTAAATAATTTTTCTCTTTGAACAAATATTATGAAAATGCTAGCCAGGCTTCTCACAGAAACATTAAATAGTAATAGTAGAAAAAGTTGTCATAAAACTATAAGTTTTTGAGAACTGGTCATAGTGTTTTTTGATTAAAGCAATAGCTTTTATCCATAAATTGTGTATGGAAATTTAAAAAGTAGTGTTGTAAGTGTTACTTCTGGCATAGTGAGAATTGAGGGATCTTCATTAAATTACAGTTGACTTGCCTTAAAACAAACATCAATAAAGCAAATTTTGCCATTGCTTTGGCAAAATGCCATCGTCACAATGTTAATTTTCAGTGATAAAGTAAACAAAAATTTTACTAAAATTTGTTAAACTAAACTATAAATTATTTTCATAATTCCCAAGAAATAAACAATTTATTATTCACATACAAAAGTATAAAAGGCAAAATGATACTGTAATAAATGTTCTGTTTTGAGTAGAATAGATTTTCTTCTAGTAAACAAAGGTGATTTAACTTCTGATTTGTAGAGCAATTCAAACATGTGGCTTTATCAGATCATTCTATTGTACTCGGAAAATAAAGGTTACAGTTTAAGGATGTCTACCCCTTTAAATGGATGCGGTCCCATGCAATATAGGGGGGGTAACTTAAAGCAAGGCTAGGATTAGCTGCTTTGCACCAAATTTTGCTCCTTTTTTTTTTACTTTTTTAGTGCCAAAACACATTTTCTATTTTTTCAAATAGTCTTCAACAGAAAGAAAAAAATCGCAGATTTCTTTAGCTTTGTTTTGTTTAACTACTATGATATACTGCTCCACACTTAAATGGTGGATACTGTGTCATCCTCATTTTATTTGATTTGAAAATCATTTTGAACATTAATTGATTTTTGTAAATAAATTTTATGTTTATTTAACTTTGCAAAATACAGGTATACCTCGAGTTACATCGCTCTTGATTATACGTCGTTTGTCAAAAAATATATAGAAAAATGAAAATCAAGTTTAAGTCATTTTATTCAACTTTACGTCTGTTTGCCACAAATGTTGAAGTCGTAATATCACTAGAAAAGTGTTAAAGCACATAAAATCATATTAAAATATGTACATTTACAGTAAATGTTAATATAATCATTATAAATCCTAGAGAATGATACATGAAAACATCTGTGTTTCTGTGTTGTTGTCTTATTTAGCGGTCTTTAAGTGCTCAATTATGGTGTTTTCTACAGTAGCTCCAATATCTACCGTTTGCGTCGTCATCAGCGCCACTTGATATTGGTAAATTTAATATAAATTAGTTTATTTTCTACTGTCACAAGATAATTTTAATAACTGTATCTGTTATTTAACCTTACAAAATCATCATATTTTATAATGTCTTAGAGCAAACCACATTCACAAATAGAGTCCATGATGTACTGTAAACATTGCCAAATTGTAAACATGTACATTTACAAGTATGTACTGTACCTACATGAATTCGTAAATTTAGATTACTTTTTTCTGTACTATATTAAAAACTAAAATTTATTTGTTTGTAAGCTTAAAATAGATTCTTATTAACAATATATTTTAAAAATGCATTTATAAATAAAATACACAACTGGGAATGGTTATTTGTGGTTTAGCCGAGCAACAAGTAAATTTGACTTATGTCATTTTTTGACTTAAGTCTCCTCTCCTGGAACCAATTATCGACGTAAGGTGAGGTATACCTGTATTGACATTATTTTTACAATTAATTAATAATCGGAATTCATAAGGCATTACAAAATTGAATGCCCTCCAACATTAGATTTTCCAACCAGAATCACCTTAAGTAGGTTTCTCAAAAAAAGCTGAAAACGTTTGTAAACCATATACCAGCAGAATACTACAAATATTCTGCTGGTAAAAGTGAGCAAGGTGTGTACTTTAGAATATTTACCTCAGTTCCAGCTTGATATTTGATGTTATAAGGTTGGTGTTTATCAAAAAATATTCTTTAGTGTATGTATAGAGTTTGCTTACTTTATAATTTCTTTTTAAGAAACATGGGAGACATTTTTTGAATTATTGAATTAGAAAGTTTTTGAAATACATACATTCAATTACTGCATGGTTTTACCAATTTCTTGATTTCAATCAATAGGAAAAATGTTACTGATTGTTTTACTTACTCATAGCCTTTTATTTAGTCAGTGAAGTTGTCTCCTCTGCATGACTAATTCTCAAATTGAATTATCACCTTCATTGTCAATGTTTTTTTCCAAATTTTCCATAATTTTATTATTGTTTAACACATCAGTTTCCTTATTTCAATTTTTTATCTATTTAATAATTAATATCTTTTCAATATCTCTATATCCATTCATTTTATTAAAGAAATTAATAAATTCATTGAAAATTTTTGTGTATTTCTTNGAGACAAGTAAATTTGACTTACGTCGCCTCTCCTGGAACCAATTACCGACGTAAGGCAAGATATACCTGTATTATAATTTATAAATTTTGATTGCCTATTAATCCTTAACTCTGTAAATTTTACAATCTTAACCTTGACCCTGAAAATTGTTAATACAAATTTTTGATAAAGTGAACTAATTACTATTCCCCTAACAATTTGTATTAATGTGAGTTGACTGTATAGTCAAAAAAAGCCACAAAATCATATAAAAATGTCCAAATTTTTTCTAAAAAATAATGAGTTTTATTACTCATCAGTCTGCACGATTTTATACCCCTCAAAATTAGGACATTAAAAAGTATTTAAAAACTAACTAAAATATTAATCTCCAAAAATGCCTTTGATTTCTTTCACTTCAAGAATTGAAAGATTAAAAAACAAAAAATCTGTTTAAAAATGTTATAAAAATCCAAAAAAATCAATCCTCTGTTGAAATCTAACAACTGAAATTCATAATCCCATAAAATTTGAAAGGTTCAAAACACTATTGCAGTCTTTTACAAAATCTGAATATTTCCAGTGCAACAGAAATTGAGAGATTGATTGGGCTGCAATTTGAAAAAATTGTATCCTATAAATTCTCACTGTTGTCTGTCTGTCCATCCATCTGTCTTTCCTTAATCTCAAGAATGGATTTACATAGATGAAAGCTGAGACCATATATGGAAAGCTTAGGGACAGGAGGCCCGATTAACTATATATGAACATCCAATGCAAATGGAAGTCATGTTATTTCAATTCAAAAATTTTTCCCCGAAAGGAGATAGAATAGAGTCATACTTGTCATCTATCTAATAGGAAAAGTATGATGTACAGGGACAAGACACTACTAATTTGAGGTAGAGAGCATATATTTTAAATTAAATAAATTAAAAATTGCAGCCCGGCATGATGTCAAAATAAATAATTACTCATTATGGATTTAGCTTTTTAATTCACACTTTCAGGTCTTTTCTTTTAGGTATCATGATTCTGTGGACTGACCTTTGTTGACCTGTTTTTAATATCTTGCACATTTGAAAACAAATAACTTTGTGGTTTTTATGACTAGTCTATATTACAGATAATTTTTTTTCTTCTTTAATTTGATATATAAGTATTTGCTGATACAGATTTGATTATTCATAATAAAAATAATTTATACAAATGCAAAAAACAACTTATTAGCATTTATTAATAATTGCACTATTTGAAAAATGCATGCTCAATTCTGATTAGGTAATTGTTTATATTCATTCTAATTATTGTATTCTGTCCTTTGACAAAGATATATGGCAATATGTGCAACAAAATTTTAGCTTTTGTTACGTTTATATGCCATTTTGTTACGTAAATATGCAAATTTGCACACTATAAAAAGTGCGTTAATCTGCAATAATTTGATGTTTATACTTATTTACTTATTTGTATTTACATTTTAAAAAAACAAAACATTAAACTATTTAATAATAATAGTAATAACTTAAACCAAAAAAAAAAATTGTGGGAAAACTTTTTGTTGTGAAAAAATTCAATAAAAGTTGCAAAATTGCTATATTGATTTCAAATTTCTATTTTAAAATTTTGTTATTAGATGGAGCTAGAAGTATACTTTTGTAAGTAAAATGATGGTCGCCATAAGAAATAAAAGCAGACACATTTAGACCAAAGATTACAAGAAATTACATGTATATTTCTGGGTCAAAAGTCATTCGTGTATCTTGCACCAGAAAGTGTTAATGTCATTTGTTAATATTATGAAGTGTTTGTACAATGTATGATATTGCATAATAGATAAATGTCATCAGTTTAGGATAGGCCAAATTGAGATAGACTTTATAGCCTGTATGTGTTGGTACTTTTCCAAAAATACATTATACAAAATTAAGTAATTTTATTTTGATTTATTGTGAAGTTTTTCCAATTTTGTGATTCCATTACAAATCTTCAAAAATGCTTTCAATCAATACAAAAAATAATATCAAGAGTAAAGTTTTATGTATGTGGAAGAACTTAAGACATATCTATTAGAAAATTGTGTAAAAAATTTAATGAAAGAGTATGAGGTGAGCATCTGTGCAAAATTTGTATAAACTGCAATGAATATTTTTTAAATGGTCACAACCAGAAATCACACAGATTCAGATCTATGTCATTGTTTTCACTGACTTTATTTGTAATGTTTAAAATAGTAGATTTTTAAGGTTTAAATGTCACTTTAAGGTTAGTCTTCACTATTTACTGTTTTGTTTCATGTATTTTTCCTGTAAAACACCTTCTACTGGAAGTTTTTGAATTAAATTATTTTTGCAAAATCCTTTTCCAGATATAGTCCTGGAAAAATGTTTGAGACTACTTTTTCAAACTTTCCATTAAAATTACTGACCTCCTATAAATATGTTGTTGTTTAATATAACCTTAAAATTTTAATTAGAATTTAATTACAGGTATATGTAATTTGCATAAATTTTATTTATTGATAACTTTGCAGAAACTCTTGAATTTTTAAAAAAATTTTAATTGATAATTTATTTCAGGAAAAATTGATGATGGAAAATATTGGAAAACGGCAAATTCTTTTGTTGTATAAGAATTTATTGCAGTATTCAAAAACATTAAAGTTTACAGACAAGAAATATTTTCTTAACAGGATAAAAGCAGAATTTCAAAGTAATAAAAATCTGCAGACTAAAGAAGAAATTGAATTTCAATATAAAAAAGGGTGTACTTTTCTACAAAATAAAAGGTTAATATGAAAAAATAATCTCCGAATACAAAGTGTTAAAATGTTTCTATATAAGTTTATTTTACGTCAAGTACCTTTCAAACATCACTCATCAGTTTTCTCTCAGACATTTTTGAGACAAAATTATTTCACTCAACAATTCTTGAGATATAAATACATTGTGGATAGATCAAAAGTTCCAGAAATAAATGAAGATGATCTTGAAGAACAGTTTATAAGAGGATCTGGACCAGGTGGTCAGGCAGTCAATATGTCATCAAATTGTGTTTTGCTTAAACATATTCCTACAGGTAAGTTGTTATTTGAGCTAACATGTTATTCTATTCTGAAATTATTCTGAATGTTAACTAACAAATTATATCTAATGTATTATATTAACATTAAGATTTACAATAATCAAATGTTGGAGCTGAATTAACTTAGAGCTAAAACTTGGCTAATTAATTATACAGATATGTAATTCACTCATGTAACTACAATAATTTTATATGTATAAGTGTGTATGCTGGATGGGTACACTTATTCCAGCCAGATCTACACAGGAAAACAGATGTCCAATCCTGGAATTTCATGCTGTCTCGATGAAACTCTGCAATGGTCTTGGGAATGAAGGTAGATCCCTTTACATTGACAACTTCTACACAAGCATGTATTTAGCTTGAGAGTTGATGGCATAAAATGAGCTGAGACTGTGCAAGACTCTCAGAAAAACAGGCAAGGTGCTCTAAAATATTTGGTAAGAAAGCAATTGAAAAAGATGAAGTTTGTGGACTAGAAGATAATCAAAAAATCCAGGTAATAAAATTGTTGAACAAAAGCCTTGTTGTCATGCTTTCAACTGTGGAAATACACAGTGATGTTTTCATTGACATGAAGCCACAATGTGTCATTGACTATAATTTTGTCAAAGGAGGAGTAGGTCTTTCGGATGAAATGGCATCCTACTAAACCTCACTCCAAAGAGGTATCAAGTGTTACAGAAAGCTAATGGTGGATTATTTACTGGAATTACTATGGTCAATACCCATTGTATCCCAGTAACATACTGTAGTCCAAGACAGAGACACTTGTAAATGATGAAGTTCTGCAAAGTAGTAGTAAAAAGCCTACTTGGGAACACTGTCCAGACCAATGTATTGACCCTCCCTACAGTGATAAGCATAGCATTCACACCCTGCAGAAGCAAGATAGTCCTACAAGGAAAGTATGTTGCTATTGCCAAGATTGCTATACAAATGCACAGAAAAACACTAACAGCAGAAAGGCATGAAAGGTCACATTTTTTGCAAAAATGAGTTCTGTATTATCATTACAATAATTGTGAGTTTTTATTACATTTCAACTTTAGCCTAGTATTTGGAAAATGTTTATTGGGCTACATTTAGGTGCAGTACTGTGCATGTGTTATATTACGAAACATGATGATAAAATCCAATTAGATGAATATTCAACAAGCTTATTTTTTGTATATAGCCTTTAGATTTTGTCATTTTATTTCTGCATTGTATTTGCTGTTTTCATTTTCACAGTTGCAAACTAAATTTTTCTAATTTCACAGAATGTAGGTTCACATTCAATTCTCCATAGGGAGCTGAACAAATTATATGTGCCTCAGGCTGTGGCAGCAAATGAAGCTTTTAGAGCCATCTACTGAATCTATAAACAAGTCGTCTTATGTGTAGTGATTGGCCTGACAGAATGTATTAACAAATCAAAGTTACACAAAGTCACCTATGCCTCATAGTCTTGCATTAAAATGGACTAAAAAGGAGAGGGTCAGACATTCAGGTCTCCAGTTCAAACAAAACTTGATGAGCACGTAGCCCTAAACACAAACAGCTCCTTGTAATAAGACCCACTTCTCAAGTATTTCTGAAAAATGGTCTTCTGAGAATTGAGTGTTTAGCTTTTAAGTCTTTGGAAGTTTCACTTCTTGTAGTGGCATTAGCGAAGTGGATAATATTCTAGACCAGTAGTTTTTAACCTTTTCAGAATCATGGAACACTTACAATTTTACAAGATTTTTGCAGAACACAGTCATAAAATAAAACAGTATATGTATTTTTTATATTGCATAATATATTAAAAATTACATACATAACAGTTTGTTATTTGTTATTGACTGATATGTAATCAGTAAATGAAATTTAAAAAAAAAAATTGTCACAATATTTTAATATGATATTTGGGCCTGATGACTTACAAATGTTTTCAATATCTGGTCTTATGTGTGAAATAGCTACTCTCATTTCCTCTTCTATATTTGTCAGCCTTTCATGTTTCTTTGTTTTAATATTTGTTAATGTTGAAAATCCAAGCTCACATAAGTATGATGTTGAAAATTTAATAAAATTTTAATCGCTTTTTCAGAAATAGTTTTAAACTCAGTTTGAACAGAAATTGAAAATTCTTCAACTGTTATTTCAGAAAATTTCATTTTGAGAGTACAATCCATTGACAATGTAACAAATTCTTCTTCTTATAACGAAAACTCATAACTTGATGTATTGACTGCAGAAAATGGATTTAATATCCAATCATATTTTTCAATATTCAGTGCGGGTAAGTATTTCACAAATTTTTCTTCTAATAATGCTAAATGCTGTGTTATAATAGTTATTATTTCATTGATAATCATATTTTGGACTGAAGGAAACATGTCTGCTGTTCTTTTTTGAATTATGTGTATTCTCCAAAGTGATTTTTGACAAGACTATGTCTTGTTTATAAAATCGTACTGCCTCCTGTTCTTATCAGCATAGAGGTATGAAGGGGTACATGTAGAGAGTTCATATTTGGCACAGACTATTAGGTGTCCAAATCATTTGCGCGTAAAAAATTCCAGACTCAAAGGTAGTCGGGGGACCGAGAATCGAGTCAAAATAAAATCCAAAATGGCGACCCTCTTCTACAAGCAGGCAAAACAGCCACCTCACCCCACCGAAGTCAGGTAGGGGAGAGTACTACCCGCAGTCATTCTAAGAAGTGAACTCTGACCTTAGGACTGAGTGCGCCTGCACGTAACCTTCACCCTTTGACCTCACTTTGCTCCTAAACTCTAACGAGAAGAGACATTTTTACTACCTTTTGATTTGACAGCTGATCTTGGATTTATGTTATATATTGATGCTGTTGTAAATATCACTCTGCTGATACAAATTAAGTAAATTATCAGTTTTTTAGTAAATTTTTAATGACAGAACAAAAGACACAGAACACGTGGTTGAGGTCAATGTGGACATCAGGGACAAGAGAGACATTTTTTCACTTCATGTTAATTAACCTTTCAAGTCGACAGCTGTGCAATCTTGGATTTATATTATATATTGACGCTATTGTAAATGTTGCATTGCCGATACAAATTAACTGTGCTACATTGCAGTTTTTTAAACAGACAAATTAAGTAAATTATTTGCCTGGATCATTTCTCAATTAATTTTACTGGCAGAACACGTGGTCGAGGTCAACGTGGATATCACAGACAAGGTAGGATGTGCCACGTACAGATTTTAGCCATGCCACTAGAGACTTTATATTAGGATTGTCGTTACATCCAATAACGTTATAATCAGGTTAAATTGTGTATTATTTTTGCAAAATAAAAATATAATTTCGGACGATACAATAGCCAGAATTATTTTTTCGAAAACAGGAAATTTTCGTTACACATTGACAAAAATTCAACCCTGCCCTTCACGAAATTTTGACATTGGATAGGGTATACCTGGATAAGTTAATTTCATCGAAAATGCATCGTGGACGACCTCATGGTCGTGGCTGGTGAAGTTTGAATGATCATGCTCAAAAGCAGCGATACCAAAGAAGATTGGAGAATGAGAACGAGACCCGCTTGAGTGTTAAAGTGATTCTGCTTAGTAGTGAGTCTCCGAGACATAGTCTTGTCCCAAATATGGCTTTGTTGTTTTACTTGTTTTTTTTTAAATATTGATAGTTTGTCAGTGGATGTTAGAATATTTTAATTTTTATCTTGCGTACCAGTATTCACATTATTTAAATAATTGAAGATGTCAGCTAAATATGCCATTTCAATACAGTAATACCCCGACTTACGCAAACCTGGAGTTACGCGATTTTCAAATCTCGTCGATTCGTCTTTTGTTTGAGCGCCACGCATCCCTTGATTACTCACTCCCCCCACACTATTGTTCAGCTTACATGTTCAGATGTGTCATGCGGAATCCACACATAGCTACAATATATTTTGTGTTATTTATTTCTGTGTTTGTTATATCTACGGAGACTTGAGACACTTTACTATGTCATCCAAACGAAGTAGAACTAATTCTTCTGCATCAAACAAGAAAAGAAAAACTTTATCTTTGGAATGTAAAGTTAACATTGGGTATGTTCGTAAAGTCGAACGAGTTAAACGAGAATGACGTCATCGTTATTCCTATTTCGTTAGACTTTTCGAACGATTCGTTACTAACGCGTTTAACTCGTTTGACTTTACGAACGTACCCATTATTAAAGACTTCGATACAAAAATGAAAATTTGTGAATTGGCAAAGAAGTTTGATCTACCGGAATTGTCGGTCAGAACAATTATAAAAGGCAAAGAAAAAATTCTCGAAGCTGTGAAAAATGCTCAATCTTTAAATTCAAGCATCATTCGTAAACGTCACAGTATTATTGCCAAGATGGAAACAATGTTAAAATTATGGCGTAATAATCAAGTAAATGTGAAAAATTGTAAAATAATATAGGCCTAATTTGTTATACATATGTATTATCTAAGATTTTATTAAACATTTTTTCTAAATTATTATTTTCGTTAGTCTCTGGCCCCAATTAAAAATTATTTGTATGTATTTATATGCGAAATTATACCCCGACTTACATGGTTACCGCTCGGTCCCACCTATCGCGTAAGTTCAGGGTATTACTGTACACCATATATCATTTGTAAGAAAAGTTTTAAAAATTTGTTTTGAAAAAACATTGACAATTCATCCTTAAGTTCCAAACTTCAGTTTAGCACTTTACCTTGTGATAATCATCTTACCTCAGTATGTATAACTAAAGATTTGTGCTGAGCTTCCATAGATGCGCAAAGGTTTTTTAAATAGGTGTGTTTGTAAAGGTTGTGATTTGAATTAGTTTACCATATTTACAATTTGGTCTAATACAGATTTTAATGTAGGTAATATTTTTGAGACAAATGATTCTCGGTGTAAAAACAGTGTGTAGATATGATATTAGATTTTTCTTCACAAAAGTAATAAATCCTTTAATAGAACCAATCATTGAAGGAGCACCATCGGAACAGATTTCTACACATTGGTCTCATGTTATGTTGAATTTATCTAAATATGACGAAATGTAGTCAAAAATATCCTATCCTGTTGAGCATTCAAAAGTTGTCTGTAGCATAAAAATTGATTAATTATTTTGTTTTCATAAATGAAACAAACAAATCCAAGTATGTGAGCTATGTGGTATACCACTGATATCAGTGGACTTGTCAATTTGTAAAGCAAAGTATTATTCTGAAAGCTTATTAGTAACTGTTTTTTAATATCATCTGACATATGTATAATTCTATTTTTTATTGTGTCATCCAAATGAGGAATTTTCATAATTTCTTTCTTTGCGTCATCACCAAACATAATTTGAACTATTTCAGAACATGCTGGTAAAATCAGACACTTTGCTATGGTGTATGGTTTTAAATTTTTAGCAATTATTTTGGCAACTTTATACGATGCAATTTGTGCTTTATTAGATATTATTACTATTTTTTAAAATTTTTTTCCTTGATTAATTTGATTATTCAACAATCTTTGAAAATAATTCTTGTCTTTGGACTGGAGATTGGTGTGTTTAGATGTAAAATGCTGTTTTAATTTTGCTGGTACCATTGCACTATTACAAAGCTTTTCCCCACAAACCGTGCAAAGGAGAATTTAAGGTCAATGTAAGTGAACCCAAAACCTAAATAATCATTGGAAAATTGTCTATTGACATTTTTTATTTTGTTCTCCCCATTGTGAGTATCATTATTGATATTGCTTGTACTTGCACTAGCACTAGCACTTTCAGTGCAGAATCATATTTTCATTTTATAAATTTGTCTATTTTGCTGTTTTGAATAATTATTTTTAATTCTTTGGAGGTAATAAGAGCTATTTTAGAAGACCAATTTGTCGCAAATGAACTCCTACCTACAATTACAAAACAATACATTTTATGACACTGACATCTGTCTAAAATGTTGGACTTACTTGAAGAAAAACAAAAATAAGAGTAACCTTTTTTACAAGAAACACATCCGTACATTTTAATTGTTGTCATTCAACTGTTTGCACACAGGCTTCACTTACATGCAAAAGCAGATTTGATTCATGTTCTAATAGAAATCAATAAAAGCCTACATAAATACAAGTAAAGACGATAAAACTAAAAACAATGACTTGCTTTTCCGTTTTTGTTTTTTTGTCTTAATGAATTTTTCACAGATTTTCAAATTTTGGTGAAACACTTTCTCTAAGTTTGTGGAGCACCAGTGTTCCGCAGAACACCAGTTAAGAACCACTGTGCTAGACACTGCAATTACATGATGTAGGATCAAACCTTCACAATTTAGTTTTTTTTTTAATGTATAACAAAATTATTTTATTATTTTACTATAGCATTAGCATTATTATTATTCCTCATGTTTAAAGCTTATAAAACAAGAGATTAAAAAATCATGACATCACTTCCTGTTTAGCAAAAAAGTAGTCTCTCTATATTAAACTCTTTTATGCCATTAAATAAAATTTTTATTTCTTCATATTTATTTTCAGATATTTTCACTCGTGGTTACATACTATGTCACTACAGACGAGTGTAAGACATTACTGTGCATGAATGAAAAAAATAAGTGTGATATGAAAATAGGATAGTATAATTGCAGCATTTTTTTTATTGTTAATGTTATAGACAATTTCCTTGTGCTTGTGTTTGTTACAACTTCAAATATAACAATAAACATCATATATGAAAATAAATATGAAGAAATAAAAATTTTATTTAATGACATAAGAGTTTAATCTAGAGAGAGTACTTTTTTGCTAAACAGGAAGTGACATCATGATTTTTTAATCTCTTGTTTTATAAGCTTTAAACATGAGGAATAATAATAATGATACGGTAAAATAAATTTTGTTACACATAAAAAAAACTAAATTGCAAAGGTTTGAGCATACATCATGTAATTGCAGTGTTTTGCATCTTATCCACTTGGCTAATGCCATTACAAGAAGTGAAACTTCCAAAGACTTAAAAGCTAAAAAACACTCAAAATCAAACTCTCAGAGTCCATTTTTCAGAAACACTTGTGAAGTGAGTCCTATTATTTGGACAAGGAGCTGTTTGTGTTTAGGGCTACATGCTCATCAAGTTTCATTTGAATAGAAGACCTGAATGTCTGATTCTCTTCTTATAAGTCATCCATGACACATAATGCCTAGCAGTTGCCTTAATGTTTTTCCATTGCAGCCTTCAAAAGTGGCATGCCTGAAACTATGTCAAAAACACAAAGAAATGATGCAAAGAAACAATTGATAATTTCATATTACAATCATGGTGAAAAGTGCAATGTCTAAAGTTATAACTAAATATAGTATAAAGCCCAAGGAACTGTCTCCAATCAATATAGATGTGGACTTTCTCACATAACTATGACATGAGAAGACAAACTTCATCAGAATCATTAGAGGAGGCCAATTTAAATCATTCAGAGAGATAACTGCTGATTGGAAAGCAGCTGGTATCTGAAAAAACAACTCGCAGAACATTAAGTGAACATGGCTATATATCAAGAAAAGAAAAGCAGAAACCTTATCTGACTGAGAAGCTTAAAAAAACCTGTACAGTGGGCTAAAACGTGCAAAGTTGAGATTTGATGCATTGGAAACAAGTTGTTTCTAAAATCACATATTTGCACAGGATATGGAGATAACAATGGCAATTGAAAATCCAATGAAAAGTTTGACAGAATGCCTTGTTTCCAGAGTTGAGTGCCATGACAGATGCAGAACCTAGACATTTGGAAACTTCAATACTGCAGTGAATGCAGAGATTTACTTGAAAATTTTATATAATTTTGTGCTAAAAACAGCAGAGGAACATTTGGGTGATTCAAACTTCATCTATCAATGACAAGATGACAATGCATCCTACCATTGTGCTAAAACAGTAAACCAATGGTTTCTAGATAAAAACATTTCACATTTAGATTGGCTACCAAATAGCTCAGATTTAAATCAAATAGAGAATTTGTGTAATGTTTTGAAGAAACTGGTTCAAAAAAAGAAATTGGCTTCATTGTCTGAATGTAAGAGTGCTATTCAAACAAGCTGGACAGAAATATCTGAGACTTATGTGAAACATTAGTCACTTCAATTCCAAGATGTATTAAAACAGTAATAAAGGCCAAAAGCAATCCCAGGCAGTATTAATTTAATAAGTAATTCCATACTTATATATCTGTAATTACTATATTCCATATTTTTGTCTGATTTTACTCAAGTGTTGAATGTGTTGTTTCTTGAGTATTTTTGTATAAAAGTTTCATCTGTTTTCTGTTGTTACTTGCAAATAATTATCTAATGTCTGTTTTTTAGTCTTACGCAAGGCTAAAAAAACAGACATCAGATAATTATTTGCAAACTTTAAGCTGAATTATATGACATCCTGCAGAGTGAACATTATTCCATATTTTTGACCAGGGGTTGTATTAAATGTAAATTTCTGATCTCTCTCTTGAAAATATTACCTATTTTATGAAACCAGATATAGAGTTGTCCTAATTTATGATTAATTATCTACTGAAGAAATGATCACTCATCTCTGTATATGTTACACAAATGTAATTAGTTACTGCAGTAGAAAAGTTATTAATTTGCTATAAACAGTTATTCATTAATTTGATTTATTAAAATAACATTAATATTTTAATTTTAGGTATTGTAGTTAAATGTCATAAATCAAGACAGTTGCCTGAAAATCGTATTATTGCAAGAAATTTGCTTCAAGAGAAACTGGACAATTTGTACAATGGAGATATGAGTGTGGCTGCTCAGATGAAGAGGATAGATGATGAAAAATCTTATAAGAGAAAAAAGAAAGCAGATAAATTGCGAGAAATGAAAAGAATCTTTAAAGAAAGAAATAAACTTGATGAACAATAAAAAATACTATTTAAAATCTAGAAAACTTTATTTGATTGATTACAATTAAAATATTATTTTTACATTAAACAAATTTCTTTATTACAAAAAATAACAATGATAATGGACATAACATTTCTTTGTTGGCATTGAAACTGGCTGTAAATTCATGCATCAATTGAAGAGAAATCTTTTGATGGTATCAAAATTAATTTGCCTATATTTTTTCTTTGGATGATACATTCAAATGCTTTCTTTACCTAAATAAAGTGAGAAAAGTTGATTAAATTTTTTAATTATTTAATCAAAGTGGATATTATCATCATAACATAAGATGGCAGCTTAATCACCTATCTTTAAGCCAAATTAAAAAATTATAACAACAAAAAATAATCTGGCTTTTAAGAAACTTTTGATTATTATAACACAATTGTGTTAATATTTTGCATTATATAATGTTAAGCTAAAATCTTGCCTATTTTCCAATTTTTTAATAAGTTAGTTACATTTTCCATCAAAACAAAGATGTAAAAGTTTGGGACTAGAAGCTCTTGAAAACATACAGTAATGAGTTGCTTAACTTTCCTGGCAATATTTAAAACGGTTTGTGGTGCCTCTGTTATGATATTTTAAAAACTTTATATTTTTAATTATTATAAAATGACAAAATGCTTAATTTTGAGGGAAGGGATGAGTTTTATAAAAAAAATTGTAAATGCTAATAATGAGTAAAATTGTCATTAATTAAGTCCGACACTATTCAACATATGACACACAACCTCTTTATCTCCCCACCCTGTTGACCTTTAACCACCAAAATTTAATATCAATCCCCTAATATACAAATGCTGCAAAATTTCAGAAATTTTCAACAAAAAGTACAGAAATTAAGCTTCAAAGAGGATGAACAAAATTGTGCTCCCCCACACATCCATACATACAGAAAAAAATCCCAAATTTTTTAAATTTCTTGATGCTTCAAGGTCTCAAGTCCAAAAATGTAAAAATCTTGGGGAGTCATTTTTTTGACTAATTGCCATACTTTCCATCTGTTATATATAACAGAGCTAGGAAAGTAAAAATGCTCAGTGGTTTACCTTCTTCAAAGTTTCAGATCTAACTCACACCAAGAACCTGAGTCAAATTGAGGATGTAGAATTTCTGTAAATCTAAAGCATTTGTACTATCATAACCAAAAGTTCCTGTAGCTGTGTTTGCTCCCTGCTATTTGCTATGCATATCTTGCAGTTGAAGAGGCATATGCAGTCTAATCATTTTTCAGGTAAAATGGGTGGGTCCAATAATGCTCTCCTGGCCTAACTGTATCCAATTACAGTGTACATTTTTCTGTGTCATTTTTCTAAGTACATGAGCTGGAATAGATGTTGGGCCTTTAGTATTGACTCCATAGATTACACAGCATGTTTTTCCAATCAGTCCAACTCAGCTCAGGTTCCTGACTGAGCTAAACTTGAAGCTTTGAAGAAGATACTGGGCACTTTTTCTAGCTTCTAATCGCACTTTTTTTTTTCATTGAAAACTACTAGCCCTAAACATTTACATCTCTATGTAATTTGAATTTTTGTACTTTACGTAAATGGAAAATGTCCTACAAATATGTGATTTGTAAAATTGCTGAATTTTTTACTTCTAATCACATAAAACAAATTTAAAGAACACAAAATCTGTGCTAGAATCTAACTTTAAAGAAGTTTTATTGCAGCTTAAGGAAACTTACATGTGCTCAACAGTGAGCTATTCATAATGTGCATTTTTTTAAATATGTTCCTTAGTTGCAGGCTTTAATGTAAAAACAAAGACCAATATTAAAAAATGCCATTTAGGAAAGGTTCCCAGCATCATTCTATCAAATGGATTTTTCTCTACCTTAGGATCTAAGGTAAATGTTTCAAAACTTTTATAATTTTATGTTCAAATAAATGTTTATAACTTTGCAATTGCTAAACCAGAAAGCTTCAGTAAATATTCATTGTGAAGCGCTATTAAAGGAGGTTAGAATAACATATTCCAGTTATCAGATGATTGGTTTTTCCAAGCTACAAGGTGTGTAAAAAAGACATATCATATGACATTTTGGGGTCTAACTCAACAACCATTAAAGATATGTTCAAACTGCTAAAATAGGTCTCATCATAAAATTGTGTTATGCAGTGTTGAAAAATTTAGGGTCCTATGCCTTTAAAAGCACATCAAAAATTTGCATAAAAAATTGGTTTCAATAAATATGCTCAACATCTCAAGAACCATCAGAGATTCAAAATCTAAGGAATGTTGTCATTCAATTCTTATCCTATTGAAACCAGTTCCATCAACATTTAATGAATGATTTGGACTGTATCCCTGTTACCAGAGGTACAGTTCAAACCATTTTTTTTAATTGCATGGTAAAAGCGAACTAACATGTGACTGCCAACTGCAAGTTAACTTGTTAAGTTGCTGTTTCTCTTAGGATGCCTCTTATGAGTTATGTTGTGAAATCAATATGGCCTACAATATCTGATACAAACATACTTGCAGAAAATAAATGTTAATCCAGACACCCACTATTCATTCATTATCTATATATATAAAAATGAATGTATGTCTGTGTGTGTGTGTCCTTCATGCATTACCACACCGTTTATCCGATTGCCGTGAAACTTTGAGAAGTTGTTTAATATACTCCAGCGAAGGTTTGTGGCATAGTACGATTGCCATGAAGCTTTGGAAAGTTTTTTAATTTTTTAATACACTCCCGCGAAGTACATTTATCCTACGATAGATGGCGCGCGTTTACATGAGCATTCGCGCACAGTGTGTTCGATCGATTTCAAATTGTGAAGACCATTTCCCCCCTTCAAAAAATATCTCTATATATGCATTTGTAAACTGTTATTTACGATATTTATAATAATTTTTGTTTAATCACTTTATTTTGACTTTTTTTGCTAATTATGTATTCGCTCGAACTTCGTTAAAATCTTAACTGTACCCTGAACAACGACTGAAGTTGTAGGAAGAAATTCGCCTATTTTACTGATCTAGGTATCCCCTTTTTCAAATTTTAATATCGACTCAAAATAATTTAAAAAGACAAATTACAATAAAACAGTTTATTATCCGACTATCAGAAATTTCACAACATGCCAAGGAAGAGAGGAAGGAGCAATTAAATAATTAAAATTATAAAGGATTAAAATATATATGTATATATAAATGGGGAATATCGTGCTTCTGACAATCGCTGCGAGTGTGTGGGCTAAATTTGGAGAATCCGTGCTTCTCGCGTGGACAACTGTACGTGGCTGGCTCATGCATCAGAAAACCTTCCGATTTATTCGTGTATGCACCAGACGGAGAAACAAAATATATCGTGTATCCATGAGCACTCCAATAAATAAATAGAATTGAAACAACACTTTGAAATGTTTTCCCGATGAAAATGAATAATAATAATAAGTTTCAATAATAAGTTTCAATAAAAATGATAAAATGAAAATTTAATTTTATCATTACGAGTTTGCTTGAATTTCGTTTCTTCTGAGATCGCAGCAATGTGCGATGGTAAGCTAGTTAAGAATTAAAAATTATCATGGCATCACAGAACAGAATATTTATTTTGGAAAAAGTAAAAAGTTACACAATAAAATATACAAAATCAAAATGTCATCAGAAGGGTGATTTTAACAAACTGTACTGTAGCTTGTTAAAATCTTCTGATGACATTTCAAAAAAAATTTTCATATACTGTAGCTTGTTAAAATCACACTTCTGATGACACCCAAGTAAATTTTTATTGCTGATGTCTATCAAGGGTAAGTAAGGCAGGACAAGAGATTATAAAGTTGAATTAAATAGGACACACTATAGCATTTAGGCCATACTCACTACAGGATCTTCGACAAACACTACACATAATGATGCTGCTTCTAGATAAAGTTGAAAAGCCCTTTTTGAATATCAATAAAAAAATTGTAGTATCATAAGTGTCTAAAATAGCAGTCCATGTACTGTCTAAGACAAAATCATGGGCATTAATAATTCTAGGCTTGCACATGAAAAGATGTAACAGATTGTTTGTTTATAATTATCTGATCACTTTTTAACAATTAAAGGGTTCTGTGATAAACCTGGACCTTCTTATAAAACTAGATAAGAATTTAAAGTTCCCATTGCATTACTTTCTTGTTCTGTATAGAGTATTTCTTAACATGCTACCATAGCATTCTGCATATCAATCCTATGTAGTAAAAAATCTCTTCTCCCTTAGGAAGTTATATGGTAAGTATACAAGATGTCTCCAATCTTTTGATTGATATTTTGTCAGTTGATAGAAAACATTGAATACAAAATAGTTTTCCCTGTGCCCACCAGTGGCCAAGCGGTCTTCGTACCCTGAACACTGGGAGTTTGGTCATGGGTTCATGCCTCACTCAGACGGGCTGGCCACATAGAGTTTCTGGGTTTTCTCCACGTCTATAACGCCTAAATAGGAGCCGATTTCACTTAACAAGACCTCCCAGAAGGCATCCCCCTACACAGATTGCCCTAACATAACAAACAAACAGTTTTCCCTGTACACTGTTTTGATTCAGTCTTGTGTTCTGAGACATTATGTTTGAGAAAAATTACATTTTTGCATTGAATATGTCATATGAAATCAAGAATAAACAAATTTTTATTGCAAGTTATGTAGAAATTTTTTGATTCAAGTTCAATTAACTGTATCTTGAAATCAAAGACCTAAATGAAAAAATTTACGAGAACATTTTTTGTTTGTGTTGAGATATGATAATCATGAATAGTTCAAGAAAAACATTTCTAAGACAAAAAGATAGTCAAGGTTGCCAAACAAACCTTAAAATGAAAGTTTATTTTTTCTCTTCAGATGTGTAATTGATTGTAAATAATAAAGCTTTGTGTACTACTATTTTGAAACTTTGACCCCAAACCTAGGTTGATAGACATGAAAATTTAAAAATGCAGTTAGCTTCATTACCTGGTACTTAAGTAGATTAATGATTAATAGTCTCTATTTAATTTTAGATCTTCCTAAGACCTGTACAAGGCATCGCTTATCAAAAAGAATCATGTTTTCAAGATTATTAAAAAAGTATAAATACTTTTTTATTTTCCTTGAATTTAGTTTATCAAAATTGATTAACTAGAACTAGAAATATTCAAAAAATAATATTTTACAAACTTGACAGTTTTATGCACATAACTTGGATCCAAGGTCAAATCAAAAAGTGTATAGGGAAAACTTTTTGTATTCAATGTTTTCTATCAGCTGGCAAAATATCACTCAAAAGAATGATCATATATATAGGGTGTCTTCCAATCTTTTTACAGTTAATAAAAAAAAAAAAAGAGAGAATATATTATTATTTTACTTGGATTTTGTGTTTACTTAGAGATCTGATATGATGGAATTATTATTAAAAATACAGTAGGTGATCAGTTAACGAACATAATCTATTCCAAGACTTTGTTTGCTATCCGGATTGTTCGTTAACTGATTATCGATTTACCATAGGTTTTAATGGGAATTTAATTAATTTGTTCTGGATACCTCCAAAAATAAAAAATATATAGTTTCTTACTATGTTTATTTATATGTAATAATAGAAATACATATATACACAGTCTTGCATTTTTATTAGTCATGTTTTTTCTGTTTGTGGGGGTTAAAGAATCTGTCTAATGTCGATTACTTTTCTCTCTTCAAGATTTTCAGAAGTAATTAATAGCATTGTAATTGTAGAGATCCCGAAGCCTATTAACCTCAACCTGGTTTGGATGCCATTCTAAGACCATCGTTCTGACATCATCCCACTTCTTCAAAAAAAAATGTTTAATAGTAGATATAGACATTAATTCTCTTTTTCAGAAGAAAACACATATCACCAAGTTTCTTGGCATTCTTCATTCAAATGTTCTTGGCGTTCTTCTGTTGTCAGATCCATTTCAGGTTCCATTATGAGCTCTTCAATGTTCTTTATTTCTCAGATGTGATTTTTGTTACTCCTTAAGCTGCTCGAGTCTTGTTGATAATACACTATCTTTCTTAGATAAGATTGAACTGCGGCCTACTGTAGAACTGTTCAAGGCATACTGCCCATCTCTACAGACATCTGCCCACTCTCTACCTTTGCTATTATACTCTCACCTTTAAAAAATAAAAATTGGGGCAAAACATAATGAGTGCCCACCCGACAGCCTCACAAATACTATAAAAGAATTCTGTCAGAAAAATAAAAGGCTGGAATTACAAGGAAGAGTTTCAAAGTTCAGAGGAATACTATTCAATCAGCACATACCAGGTTGAGCGTCAATGTCAATGTCTCCCATGCTCCAAAAAGTTTTGAATTGTTGTCTAAAGACAAGGGAAGACCAATCAGTATTCATTATTTTATGTTGCTTCTTGTGTTTGTTCTGTGAGGTGTTTGTTATCTGATCATGTGTTTATTGTCCGAACATAAAAATCTTTTGCAAAAGTGTTCATTAACCGATCACCCACTGTATTTGTATGATTTCTTTTGTATGTTTGAATAGCAAAAATAAACTATTAGACTAAATCAATGCAAATGAAGTGGCATTAGTCACCTTTTTAGTCTTCATTGACATTTGTAGATTACTTATTCATAATTGTTAAATTCAACATCTCTTTGGATATTTTCATAAATTTAAAGAATAAATTATAGAATTTGTAAATATTTAATTTTACCTCTGAAAATGGAAAAGTAGAATGTATGATTGGTTTCAATTTTCCAGATTCAAATAATCTCAAGATTTTTTCCAAAGTTGTCTTGAAATATTCTGGATCTATCTCAAATAAATTATTAATATTTAGTCCACAAACAGAATGGTTTTTATTTATTAATTCTATGGGATTTATGTAATTTGTCTGCCACCAAAGCTTTATCAAATGGAAAATACTCCTTCTTTCTCCTTGAAGTATATTTGCTGCACCTTTTTAAATATATATTAATGAAATATGATGCAATATAATCAAATTAGCATTTAATTTGGTAATAGTACTCACCAATGAAAATAAATTGTCCCATTGGTTTCAAAACTTGACGAAGAGAATTTACTTCGGATCCAAGAAATGTTGATATTATTATGTCTACACCTATTAAAAAATTGAGTATTAAAAATTTAATTATCTAGCTATAAATGGATTCACAGTTTTTATTTAATATTTTTTTTGTTATCAAAATGTTAAAGGCAATTGAAATTTTTGACATTTAACGAATTCCTTAACTGATTCTATCGGCATTGTTACGCCGACATCGAAGGTTGTGGATTATTCAGAGTTGGAATAGTCAATACCGATAATCTCTTCAGTTTATTTTTCCAGATTTCGTTGTTAAGGAACGTCTTCAGACGATCGACGTATTGTCTGTAGTAGTGGATGTTTCCGTGTTTGGCACCTTCTATCCATAAAGGTTTGACCGCGCGAGAACAGTTTTTGAAAATTGCAAATACGCAATCGAAACTGATTGTTTTGTCTTTGGTGCCATAAATAATGAGAGTCGGCGATTTAATTTTTGACACTTTCTCTAATTTCTCACTCGGAAGACTGAAACGGTACTTTATATTCTTGAATATGGGTAATATCAGACGAGATACAGAAAGGAGAGGAGAATGTAGAACCACTCCGGCCACTTTATATCTAGAAGCCAGATCGATGGTAGGTATCGCTCCTATATCTTGACCATACAGAATAATTCGTTTGGGACCGATATTATGTCTAACTTGAAGAAAACCCCAGGCAGCTTCCGCATCCGCGAATAAATTGCATTCTGAAGGTTTTCCGGTGCTTTGTCCGTATCCGGAATAATCGTAAGTGAATACGTTATGACCCATTCTTCTTCCCAAAGACAGTAAATAATAACTGAGAAGTCCGAGATCCGAAGTGTTGTCGTGACTGTAAAGTATTGTTTCTTTTGAATCCGGATTGCAATTGATGAACATACAAGCAATTTTATTGCCTCGAGAAGTTCTGGTAAACGATACATCAAAAATTCGTTGTAATTCGTTTTCTGAGAAAAACCAACCGATACATGGATTAAGGCACAGACTCAATTTAGTCTTTTCGTTGTTGAGTTTAAAGACGTAATTCGTTTTGATGGGTGGCACTAGTGTTAATTTANTATGTCTACACCTATTAAAAAATTGAGTATTAAAAATTTAATTATCTAGCTATAAATGGATTCACAGTTAATATTTAATATTTTTTTTGTTATCAAAATACAGAAAATTCAATTAAATTTATTTACCATAAAGAAATATGTATTCAGATAGTTTGTTAATTGGTTTACAGGCTGCGTAGTGCCAAAATTGCCACTTGTCAATATTCTTATTAAAATGTCAATAAATTCCTAATCTACTTATTTTGACATTTAGCATGAAATTGAATCACAAAGCACAGTTCAGGAAAAACAGCAGAATGTCTAGCTCCCATGCACTACACATCTAGTGATTTCATGACATCACGCAACAAGTTCAGGAAGAAAACTAGGAAGTGAGATTGAGAACCAAAGGCAGTTTTTGTGTAATTCCACCCAGTGTTTCCAGATTGGAACTTTTTATTGACTGACAGAAAATTTGGGAATTTTTTGGGTTGACTTTTTTTCACTTTGATCTTTTTTGAGTGAACTAAAACAAAAATTTTTTATGAAAGAACATGCAAAATACTGTAAGCATTGTGATCAAATGTGTTAGTCAGAATTATTCACTAAAAAGTTATTCAAAAAATGATTCCTATTGCTAGCTTCACAGCTTAACATGCTACTTTTTCTTTCAACATGCCAAACAGATAAAGCTATCAGCAACTGCATTAGTAAGTAAAATTGGTGGCAAAAGAAATTTAAAACTGGTGAAATGGTTGGTGATATTTTTAAGTTTTCCAGAGCAACCCCTCAGTTTATCATCAAAAGCTGAAAATTTTGTATTTTAATTCTTTGCAGATGAAATGCACCTGGCATACCACCAATCCTCTTCAGTTATAAATATTAATTTACATTTTTTAATTCTCTAAATCTATATTTAATAGATGTTATACTGTACAAGTTTTGATGAAACTGCTGCAACATTATTTTCATAGTATTTAATAAAAAAAAAAAAGTAAATAGAGAGTTAAAACCATTTTTGGAACTCTGTGCATTTATTTTCTTCCTAAATTAATCTGTTCCATGGTGCATATCTTGAAGGTTACTCCAAACTGAGTCACTGTTATAGAACATCGACACTTCAGTGACAAAGTATGTTTGCACATATGACTACTATTTATTTATGATGTAGATTGAAAATATTTTATGATAAACATGTGCAATTTGAAAAATTGTATTATATTAAAACATTAATAATAATAAATGTAATGCGACCAATTTTCTCATACCATATATTTATATGCACCACATTGTGTTCAAGACCATGTGAAAGGTAAGATCACTGTTTCTTCGATAATATATACTGTGCATGTTACTTATCTAAAAGAGACTTGTATATTATTATTAAAAACAAAAATGTCATTTGAATGGTAAAGAAATATGGAATTTTATCCTTCTTCAGAAAAACATGATGTTAATTTGTTAGACCAAGGCCAAACACAGAGTGAAGTGACAAGAAAATTTAGTGTCAAGGTACTGAAGGTAATCTCTTAAAAGGCAGAAACATGTCGATACAATGCTTAGTGACAATTGTGCTAAGAAGTGGATGCTGAAAATGAAGAAATCAACAAGATTGTTTGGTAAGTAAATAATTATTTCATTATTGGTATTCAAAAACAAAGTAGTTGATTTCTGATGGCCATCTGCCTAATTAATCCAGCTTTTATTTTCATGGGTAATTTGACTATATAGCATCTATCAGTGGATATATGCTCCAAACTCATGTCCTTATGACTGCACGACAATTGGACAGATTTGAATTTCTAATCAACCATTGCTAGCTTTAGATTTATTTGTATAAACAACATAGTGTTTAGAAAACTGAATGATGAATCAAAAGTTTCCAAATTAGTGAAAGAATATGAACTTTAAATAGTCCTGTTCTATCAGTGTTAAAAATTATTTATTGTCAGTTAACTGAATAAAAGATGTTTGTTGTTAAACTGTGGTGCTTACAAGAAAAAGTTAAATTTTGGATTACCAGTAATGCTTGCTCTTTAAACATAAAATCAACAGTGTTGCTCTACCAGTGAAATGGTCATTCAATAGTAAAGCATGGACATTTCAATTTTCTCATAATGATTCAAGGCTATTAGTAAAATCTTTCTCTTGCCTTTTTTTTTAATGGTTATTGGACAATGCCACACACTATCATATAATATTAAATTACAGCAAAATTAAAGGGCCTAACATGATTTCTGTTGGAAGCTTTTACAGCATTTATAAAGATATATGCCATAAAATCTCTGTACAGAAAAAATGTGATAAATGCCTTAGTTTCAAAAACTGACAATTGCATTTAAATTTTGAAAACTATAATTGTATTGGTTCCTATCCACTGGTTAGCCTTATCATGGAATTTTGTTCCGGTAGAAACAGTTACTAAATGCTTCATACTACATGATATATGGTGATTCAGAAGAAATTGCATTGTCAGTAAATGATACTGAAGACTTTCATGTATTGAAGACAGAATTTCAGAGTTGTCTGAAGGCTGGTTTTGTTGCTTCTGATGATCATCTGTTCACCGAAAAAGACACAACATAATACAGATGATACTTTTGAAACCATAAGGACTAGGAATTCTTGCAGGATTGAAATTAGCTTCAATATGGATAGTGAACAAGAGGATAATCAAGATGTAATTTTGACAATAATTATACCTGGTTATGAAAAATAACAGGGTCTGCAAGATATACTGGTTTATTTGGGTGAGTATCTACCTGAATTAAACAAGAATGGAACTGCAAACTAAATTGGAGGAACACAGAATAATACAAAATATCAAGCCTGTCCTATAAAGATCTTGTAGTGCTTCGCGACTATTTTCTTTTTTTTTTGTTTCGTGGTACCACCCTTCCCCAGTTAATCGTGTGTTGGCAGCCCGATTGGCCAGTTGAGGTCATGTGTGGTGAATATCTGGTTAGTATGATATATAGGGATGTAATCCACATGGAGTAAGGACCTTTGTTCTTTGGTTTTCCAGCCAGATGTGTGTAATCGAGGCGCTGAACGCGAGAAACTGGAGGAAGAAGGGATACAAGAGCGAAGAAATTGGTTTTCATATGAATAGAAACTGTGTGGTGACGAACTCCAACTCGTTCCAGTGAGAGAAGATCGGCGGAAGATTAGTTGGCACCGATTAGTCTTCAATTGTTTGTACGCAGCCAAGATTTTTTTTCATGAGTAACGTTTGTTATATATTCTCTTTGTTACGTGCTGTTTCGTCGTCATGCTTTGCCATTTGTCGCGAGTCCCCTAGTCAAGGGAGGAAAGAGAGAAATGAGGTGAATGTACTGTACATAGCATTGACTCGGATATAACACAATTTTGTTATTAATTCGCACCTTGTGTGAATATCACGTTGTACTTAACGAACCTTAATTAAAACCCCAGTTATTGTTGAGCCGACTTGTCTGTGTGTTTTGTATTCAGCCCTGCAGACCTTGCTCTCCAGGGAAACTCTACAATCTGTTGTGAGTCATGGAACTTTTATATCATGGACTGAACATTTTGTAGTTCTTTCAAAATATGAGGAGACCCTTTTTATAATCTTTACAAAAAATTTTAAAAATTTATTACAACAATTATTTTTAAAATATTAGTACAAATGAAGTAATTTTTATCAGCATACACATGGTATAACTTCTACAAATTAAAATTAATAAGGGAAATAATATAGAGATAAAAAGATAGAGGGTAACAGTTAAAAATCTTTCTAAAGATTCATAGCAGTGACTTTTTTACTTGGCACAAAGTCACTGACTGAATACAGTAGAATCTCATTTTAACAGATCAATGTAAGTTTATCTCTTAGCAGATCCAGATTAAGCAGCGGAATAACAGATTTTTTTTCTATGTCAATCTTCAGTAAACATTGTACTTTTTTCAACCTTTAATTAATAATTGGATGTTTATGGATACTGAATTAAAAAAAATATGTTGCATGCTGTGCAAACTAAGTGCATAATCATCACTGTTCTCACTCCTATCATTGCAGCCACACATTAGTGCCCTCCTGTAGTGCATTGATTAGTGGAAGGAAACTACTTCTGACTTAACACTTTCAGATATGCACGTGTGCAACAAAGGTGTGCCGCATCTTTGTTGCAGACATGTGTTTGCATAACAGTAACATCTTTTGGTGGCATTGTCAGTCGAAAAAAGTCCAGAAACATTGCATCATCATCATCATCATCGTCATTAAAGCAAACGAAGATGGACAAAGTTTTTAACATATGAAATGCTAATGATTGTACATACTTCTGTCAGCTATGTTACAGCATAATGTATGGTCTTGTATGAACTTGTTTATATAAAATAAAGGATAGAAATCTCAAGAGACTGAATAATTTCAAATACTGGTATTTCTTATATGCAGGGGGTTAAAAAAATGTCAATTTTTTCGAATAATGGATATTTTCCTGAGAGTGCGAGAAATCCATTGTTTATGATATAATGGATTTTTGGAACAGCGGATGAATTTTGGTGCCCGAGTGATCTGTTAAAATGAGATTCTACTGTATATATACAGGAATCATAGTTGCCAATGTTTGGGGGTTGATTTCTGTCCCTGAGATGCCTAAAGCATGGTTCAAAATGTGTGGCCTGTTATGTTAGACCACCTGCCATCTTGAATTCATACCAGATAATTTTCCCTTTTATAATAAGATCATTTAAAAAACTCTCCCAATTATGTGTATCAATAAATCAAATTAAGATAAAAATTAACGGATGCACCAGATAGATAAATACTTATGATAATTTAGATGACAGACATATTTTTATTTTCTTTGGTAAAGGTAAGTTTGGCACTTAGAAGCAAAATGTAGAAAACAATAATACAAGTATAAATCTTGTGGACACCACTTCAAAGCAAGCTTATCTCTACCAAAGAAAAACCCTAAGAAAAAAATTTGACTGTCATCTAAATTATAAGTTTTTACTTGATGCAATTTTTTTTACATCTCAGATGCTTTCGTTTGGATATTAATCACAAAAATGTGAAAATGCATACTATTGATTTATAGAGGTCATATTATAGTTTTGTTCAGTACACAAACTACAGATATCCCTATTCTTAAAGTCAAGTAATATGCCTAATACAGATGTGCAGTTCTACAAATTTACATAATTGTGTTTCTTATTATAGTAAACAGTTTAAAGGAAATTGAAAGCTAATATTTACTTCCAAATACAAACAAAATATTTTGTTTTATGCAACACACAAGGCTTAAATTATTACATTATATTCTATAAAAATTAGGAAATTTTATTTTATAGTTCAAAATAGTGTTCCATAAACAAATATGTTATTCCTGTATTAACAGTAAATTTGTATAACTAAATTTTATTTGAATTAGTTTCAACTCTTGAATAAGTATAAAATGATGTGGTAATTAAATTATATATAAAAATATATAA